>NW_010123180.1:128685-187607 GCF_000699245.1 Pterocles gutturalis
CTGAAGTGATATATGACATCAGGGAAGCATTTGTCCTGCATATATATGTTGTAAATTCCCTGGAACCCCGAGAGCTTTTACTTGCTCAGAACAAAGAAGTCCAGTACTTGAAAGGGCACCATAGCAATGTCCAAATCCAACAGTAGCAACTGCATTATCTACCTCATATTATAAGTCATTAATACTATAAGTAACTCTTTTTAACTCATAGTTACTGGTTTTATTGTTGCTACTGATTTGAATAGAATTGTACTTGGTGGAAAAGAAGCTCTCTTCCCCTCATCATGTTGCATTCTCGCTGTTCAGTTTAGTCACTGAAGCTGATATCCACATACTGTACTGTCAGCTTCTCCTACTACAGCCTGTTTTAGCAAACAAAAACCTTCTTGAACCACATGCAGCAGAGTGTAACAGAGATGTCATGTACCATATGACTACCTTTTACGTTAGTATCTGCAAGGTTGTTAGCTTCAGTTGAAGCTTTTGGAGCATTCATAAAGTATGTCTCGTGTGTCTCTGGATGAGTGAGAATTAATGTATCACTTTCTCTCACTGGCTGGGTGTTTAACAGTATCTCTGTCTTCTGATCTCTTGAAGCTCCAGAGGAAGTTAGTCACATTTGGTTAAAATCAACAGAAGAATTCAAAATTTGAGGAGATAGAGGAGAGATAAATAGACATACAGGCACATATCAAATCACCTAGGAAACTCATAAAGCTTTAAAACATGCATGTACCAAGTAAATTTTGTAGTGAGGTGATGAATGCTTCCATTGTGGAAACTCGGGAAGGTCCTGCTAAATACAGTTTCTGGAGACTTTTCCTTCTTGTCTGTCTCTGTTTCCCACAAAGCTAGATCTAATTCCAGGTTCAGTTCTTGCACTCCTACAGGAAGGTTTTCTGAGTTTTGAGACCAGATGAAAGAAACCAAGCCACCTCTTGTTCCACTGGAGAACCCCTAGGCATGCAGTACTTTAAAAATCCTAGGAGAGTATACAGTGAGAAAACCACTGAGGCTATGTGCTACATCTGGAGGTTACAGTGAAGGAAGATGGTCCAGTTCTCTTCCATTGCTTCTGCCACAGCTCCTCTAAACAGCTTCTGATGTTCCCAGTACAACACACTGCTGTTGATGCTTTTCTGGTAGCAGCATCAGCCTCAGTAGGTTGAGAAACTGCCAACATTTTCCTGCAGTGCACAAGCAAGAAAAATGTCAATATCTACCTCTGCCAAAAACTGCAAGTAAAATTTCACGGGGAAAAAGCTTTTCTTAACCCTTGGGGGTTTTCTGCTAAATCCAGTATCAGTCCTCCTGTGAAAATAATGGAGGGATGAAAACTGCTTGAGGAAAAAGAAAAGCCAGGGCAGAGTTTCAAGAAGAAAATGCAGAAAATCAAAATTATCGATGTTATTGCTATTCTGTCCCATAAATAGGAATGTAAGAAGACTACATAATTAAAGCAGACAAACATGAATATTTTTGTGGGAGCTGTATAAACTGCTCCCTATTTTCAGCTCATAACGCATGTGCCTGTTATTTAGGTTCTCCCTACAGACCTGGGATTATTAGATCTCTTATGCAGCCAGGGAGCTTTGGTGTAGTGGTATTTGCCTCTTCTGGGTTGTTCAAGACTTGAGGCTTTGTCTATGACTATGTCTATGACTCTTAGTCTTGTGACTATGTCACTTTTTACAAAAGGGTAAAGGTATAGCTGACATGAGTTCATGTTCCTTTGTTCCCCCTCTTTGTCTTAATGATGATAGTGTGAGTTATGTCCTGCTTATTCACAATGGATAGTCATACCGCTCTAGCCCTCCATATTAGCATGTTCTTCTCTGGTGTAAGTTGTGTTTGACGCTAGTCTGACACTGAGAATGGCTTTCAGATACAGAAAGAAAAAAAGAAAGAAACAAAAAATAGTTTAAAAACAACAACAACAAAAATCCAAACAACAACAACAACAAAACCACCTGACCTGGAACACATACAAGAAATAAGGAATATAATAAAATAAAACGCAAAAAAATGCACACAGAGGAAAATAGAAACCCAAGCCAGTGGCCATTTCTCCTGACTAGAAGCTTCCACACTTCCAGGTTTTGTCTGCACCCACACATCACCTAGGATCAAAACCCCAAGGCCACCTCAGCAGACTTGGAGGGTCTGAGTTTCTCTGGGAAACAGAATGTGCCCACCCAAGTCTGATGGTGCACCGTGGCAAGGCCTGTGGGCTCCCACCATCCTCTGCACATCATCTCAGCAGAGAAGTTGGTTACCAGCTGTGTTTGCTTTTTACCAACACTGGGGCAGGAGAGACCTGCTGACTTGTGTATAGGTCCAAATGTTACTTCAAAGCTGAAAGAAACTCATTAGAGAGGGGTTTATATCTCTGCCAGGAGAGCTGCTATACTAGCTTGTCCCTGCTGTATATCTGAGATGTTCCTTCCTAAGTTTATAGTCAAAATAATTCCTGTACTAAGGGATTCAATATCTGCTTAGCAACTTCACAGATTTTTGCCACTTAAACTTTTGGTTATGTCAACTACAAATAAACTATTGGACTTTCACACTATTTTTTGCCTTGTGTCAGCATTAGATACAATAGATATATTAAATGTGATATCCCATAAACAAGGATAAAGATTAAAGTAGTTATTGTTGATGTATAGTGGGCCAAAAGTTAACCGTGAGTGACTATGCCAAAATCTAGAGTGTGTGAGTTACTACTACAGAGTAACAGTGATTTCTTTTTTTTTTAAGAAATCCCTTTTAGTTAAATAGAGTGATTACAATCACCTCCATGTTTCAGGGGTAAATTCACACTACCGTTACTAATTCTCCATTAAAATAAATCTGCACCCTTCACTTTGCATGTGAAAAGACAAAGAGCTCCACTTGATTATTAAAAAATACAGACAACGGGGTGAAGTTTCCTCTTTTATGCATTGTAATACATATTTGTCATTTCAGTTTTCAGGGAAGTTCGCAGTGTAGGAGCCAAGTCAAAGCAAATAATATGATTTAATCCTCTGACTGAGCAGAAACAAATTTGTTAACAAAATAGTTACCATCATAGAGTCATATTTGAAAATATATATAAAATAATACATTTTAAAAAACACTATAGGAATAATAGTTTATAGTTGTATAGTGGTATGGTATTCCTCATTCTAAAGACACTAAAATCACCGTTACAAACAACACGCACAAAGTAGCAAAATGAAGCTACTTTTCCATTTCAGGATGAAATATCAGGGTGGACACCAGTATTTGCAACATATTTGCAATGACAAGAGAGAAGGGAAATGTTTGAGAAAAAAAAAAAAAAAGCAGCAAGTGGTGAAATGAAACACCCACGCAGTGAAGAAAAATACAGATGTAATTCAGAAAAGTTAATAACCAAGTGATAACCTCCCTCATACCCCCATAAAAAAAAAGGGGGGGGGGGGGGTGATAACAACAAGAAATTAAGGAGTAATAATAGATTAATGTAAAGGGTTGGTTTAAAATGAGAAAGTTTTATGCTTAGCAATGTACCTATACAATCCCAAAAAATTTTCACTCTTAACAGACAAGATAAACGTTGGATACAATTGATACAAGTTAAAACAAGATGGTATCCAGTTGGAGCTTTGCAAAAATTCTATTAAAATGAGCTACACTATTCCCAGTAGTAGAAGGAATGTTGTACGAATCTGCATTTGCTCCTGTTCTCATAGACCTCGGGGCTACTCTCCAAAGACCCTTCTTGGGTCTCAGAAACCATCATCCTTTAAGTACAGATCAATGACCCATCTAGGCTTGGGTGGACCTCTGACATTGTTTCTGGAGGACAGAATTCTTCATTTACTATTTATGATCATCTAAGCTATCTAATGTTACTTCTGCTCCCAGACTGAAATACCACACACAATCAGTAAGAGGTGTAATGATCCCTGGTATAAATACTTCTAAAAATATGCTGTCAACTAATTTGAGCTATTAGCTTTCAGTATTAGGAATCATGACTCTATATGTGCAATAATCCATAACACTATTTTTACTAAATAAGAGCATGGCATATAACAGGTATCCTGTGAGGGAGGTATAAGCAGGCTCCCTTAATTACTTTAATTTTAGTATATTTAAGAAAAGCATTACAAATGAAATTAGGATGTTATTAACTGGCCAATATAATGTATTAATACGTACTCCAAAACTGAAACAAATAAGCATAATCAAGTTCTGTCTCCAGATATTACTGAAACTATGACGTGTAATACTTTGTGTAGACTGAGCAAGATTTATCTTAAAAGCATGTATTATTGTAAGTGTAGCTACACAATTCTGCTTCTGAGCGATTGTTTCTAATGACTCTAGCACAAAACTTCTCTCTTGTTTTTAGCCATATTTTTCATGGACAGTTTTTATATATAATTCATTGTTCCTGTGTGAACATCATCCTTCACTGTACCTGGCCTTTCCTGTTTCCCAGTATTTACTTCCATCCCTTGATATTTTTATGCAAAACAATCATAACCCATCTCTGCTTTTGTTTTGCTAGACTACACATACCAAACTTATCTTGGCTTCTATTGTGCTGTAGGTCCGAAATTTCCCTGATCTTCCCTATATATGTTTTAATGTAATATTTTTTTCTCTTGAACATGGCCATCCAGAAGTATACACAAAGTTCAAGAGGAGGGTCTGTTTGGACTCTTATATTTGCCTTTTTGTGAAGAAATGAGGGTGGATGGAACCTCTCAAGATGCCCTGTGGAGCAGCTTTTGCAAGTGTATATCATGCTTGCAAGTTATTCATGTGATCAACTATTACACTCCCATATTTCTTCTCCTCTGTTGTTTCCAACTGGTGAGTTACAAGGTTACTGAAATTCTTCATACTAGTACTCTGAAAGCATTACTTTGCTTTCTGTAACATTATGTAATATTTTTGTAATATTATCTCTTTCTATTTCTGTTGCTTCCAGTCTCAAGGTATTTCAGGTTTTCCTGTATACCGGTTTAGTCCTTCATCATGTTGACAGCACCTCGTGTCACCAGCAGATTCTATCATTTTAATATATTTTGTTTCACAATAAAAACATTCAGTAAGATCTGTGCTTAAAGAAACTCCCTCCAGCTTCAAAGGTTCTTCTCTTTTTAGTCTCTGGATCTACTGCAGTGATTCAATTTGTCTCAAGTTTTCTCAAAGACTTAACTTCTTCTCAGTGTCAGTATAAAGCTCTGGTTTCTCTACTTTCATTTTGCCATCTTTTTGTCCCTTAAAATAAGACATTTTACCTTGCCAGTCCTTCAAGAAGCCTCCTTTAACTTCAGGGCTCAAAATTGTCCCACCTGATAATATTTTTAAGGGTGCCATATTTCTCTCCAGAATTTCTGTTTAAATTTCTTAACAGAGTCAGCTTCTGGCCTTGATGGTTGTGAAGAAAATATGAACTGAACACAGAGATATCTGTCTGAGCCTGAAATCTTGAAATAAAAGCTTTAGGACCTTCAACTACCTACTCCTTTGAGTCTAGTAGTACTGTTTCAAGTATCTATGATGATTAAAATGCCAACATTGTTGCAATCATAAAATTACCTCTTCTGAAAGTACAGAGGAGGAAGAGAACAGATCCTGTTTTGAAGGGCACATATTATGTGTGGTGCTCAGCCTGGTGCCACTTGTGGATGATGTTCAGAAGAATGTCAGCGCCTGTTCCATCTCCTGATTCCCAGGAAAAAAGGTAGAGGGATGAAAAGCTGCGGGGAATACTTTGCAGAGCTCACTGGTGTATATAGACATGTATAGTTTTTCCCTAGATCAGCATTTTGCAGGTGACATTCAGACTCAGAAAGCAGCCATTATTGAAGCATTTTTTATCACTTTTTTTTTACAATGAGTTTGGAAATAGTCTCCTTTACAAATTTCACAGCACTCTGAGTCCAGAAACCTTAAGCTTCTGTGTACTGTAGCCATATCCAGAACTATATTTGCTGGGTGGCAGCAAGCCTCAGGAGTCTAGCAAAGTACATACCAACATATTTCTAACACCAGTAACTAGTGATATCTCAAATAGCTAGAATTTAGTACGTGGGTAAAACCTGAGATGGTACCATTGCTTTCATTGCCTCATCTCAGACTCCAGCCCTCATGAGCATATGGCCTGGAGAACAGCTTTGGCTTTCTCTCACAAAAAACACTATGAGTCAGAACTGCTTTTCTTATAGGAGAGACAGACACATTGTGCTTCGAGGAGTAAACACCTTTTACTTTTTCCTCTTCCTTGTTTTTTTGGTTTTTTGTTTTTGATATTTTGGGGGTTTTTTAAAGAAAAAAAAAAATATGTAAACTACTCACATACTTACCTAACTCATTGAGTTATGTTTTGCATCAGCACGTCATTGTGGATCAGCGATCAAGATTTAGAAATTGTGCATGTAGTTAAATTTGGCACAAGCTGATAAAATCCCACTTAGCTGTGAATGGATGTTTTTTTCCATTCTATTTGGTCAATAAAATCCAGCTGCATAGAGCACAGTGGACCAAACTGAGATCATGACATCATGTATACAAAATATAGAATTACTCATTTCAGTACCACATATATCCTCATTTAGGTACAGTGCATTTTCTAGCAACTGAACTTTGATATATACAATTTCTTCAGGTAAAGGAAACTGAAATTTTTAACTCACTTAACACCTAATTACACAATACTGACTAGCTTGACAAAAGATTAATACCAAGGATATCTTGCAAGAGGTTTCTCATGATAATGAGAACTGGAAGTGATCATAGACATATGTAAACGTTTCCAGTCTATCATGAACTATCATATTACTGTATATAGATTATGAAAATTATATCGAATTTGCATTACAAGTGCAATCATGTATATCCTAGCTGTTATATATTTAGTTGTTCTGGGGTGTGAGAGAAGAGATACTGCAACTTTTTTCTTGCCAATGTCTGGCTAGACATTTATCTATACTCCCACTAACACTTTTTTTACACCATACTAAACCAAATCAGTGAAATATCTGAACTGGAATAATTCAACTTCCTCATCAAGTCGGATTTCCACATTAATACAGAAAGAAAATATATATCTGCCCTTTTTTCAGATATTTTATTTTGATTACATATTATGAGTCTACAAGGAAGCCTATTCATGAAGTTCAACAAAGCCAAGTGCAAGGTCCTGCACATGGGTCGAGGCAATCCCAAGCACAAATACAGGCTGGGTGGAGAATGGCTTGAGAGCAGCCCTGAGGAGAAGGATTTAAAAAACTAAACATGAGCCAGCAGTGTGTGATCAGGGCCCAGAAGGCCAACAGGATCCCGGGCTGCATCAAGAGAAGCACGGCCAGCAGGTCGAGGGAGGTGATTCTGCCCCTCTGCTCTGCGCTCATGAGACCCTAACTGGAGTAATGTGTTCAGGTCTGGGCCCCCAAAACAAGAAGGACATTGAGCTGTTGGAGTGGGTCCAGAGGAGGAGCACAAAGATGATCAGAGGGCTGGAACACCTCCCCTGTGAGGACAGGCTGAGAGAGTTGGGGCTGTTCAGCCTGGAGAGGAGAAGGCTCCGGGGGAAGCTTATAGCAGCCATCTGCTACCTGAATGGGTACTACACGAAAGCTGGGGACGGACTTTTTACAAGGGCATGTAGTGACAGGACGAGGGGAAATGAATTTAAACTGGAAGAGGGCAGATTTAGGCTAGATATAAGGAAGAAATTCTTTATTGTGAGGGTGGTGAGACACTGGAACTGGTTGCCTTGAGAAATTGTGGTTGCCTGGAGGTGTTCAAGGCAAGGCTGGATGAGGCTTTGAGCAACCTGGTTTAGAGGGAGGTGTCCCTGCCCATGGCAGGGGGGGTGGAACTCAATGATCTTTAAGGTCCTTTCCAACCCTAACCATTCTATGATTCTACAATTCTATGAATGCTCATGGATAGCAACGATGCGTAGACCCCTGTACAGTCTAATGAATCACAAAGTTACAAATGCTGTTGCAACTCTGAACGCTGTGCACCTTTTACCTCTCAGTACTATTATTTTTCAAGCTGCATACAAAGGACACACCCCAGCTTTAGAATGAACTTATTCTCTAGTTTCTATCTCAGCTAGGGCCTTATAGAATCATAGAATCACAGAATGGTTTGGGGTATATTTCCTAATTATCTAAAGTACATCTACACTAACAAAGAATGCAGCACTATAGGTGAAGACCTGCAGAACAAAAGAATTTGTGTTGAACAGATGACCTACATGTCATGTCCTACAGATGTTTTGTGGTCATTTCTTCAAATAAGCTCTGTGACTATTGAATGACACCGTTGCAGCTCATGAGATACACTCCTGGAGTACGCTTTCTGGTTTAATTTCATCCAACATTTACTCCATGTACTTCGAGATATGTGCCAAAGCATGTGAAATTATCGTAATATCAAGATTCACTTCAGATCCACAGTAAAACTTTAGTTTGACATAACTTAAGTCATAAAAAACCTTAAGGAAAAGCAAAGATGAGTGTAAAACACTTATTCATAAAAGATGCATAAATTTTTTCATTGTATCAAAAGTAAGCTAAGACTTTTTTTGCAGGAAATCAAGGATAAAATATTGTTTAGATACTTGAAACCAAATACATATAAAATATATATTAATCAAATACTTGTAATGATCACATGATTGACTATTTGTTACTGAAATGTCTGCACTCTGAATCTGTGTTCTTCAGAAGTACTTTGTAGGATTCAAGCAGATATCTGTTCCTTAAACAGAAAGAAAAATGGATTTAATTTGAAGACATTATATTAAGTATTCTAAGCTTAAAAAAAATATACATATATCTTTACTCATGAAAAATAAGCAGATGCTAGGAAAATTCAACCAATTGAATTCTTGTTTTACTCCTGCACACTATTGCTAGAAGTCTACACTAAGGAAAAAATATGCTGCTAAGCGACAGGGAAAATATTGCTAAAAGCATCTAACAGCCCAGTAAATGAGAAATATAATTCTGAAGATCTTAAGACATTTTCAGAATTAACACTACCCCTCTGTTTCCACTGATATGGTTTGAATCACAGAATAACAGAGCTACAGAAACGTTGGTGGGGAGAGGCCTCTGAGAGTCCCCATCACTGCTTCCCACTTGAATTGTGACTAACATCAACATCAGGGAAGGTCAGCCATAGCTTTGTACAGCTAAGTCTTGTAAACTTCTTAGGAGGGAGTCTCTACAGCTGCTCAGGATGCCCTGTTCCAGTGTTGCACTAGTCTCCCAGTGCATCACAACTGCCATTTTTTCCTGTATCCCCTTCCACATCATCCCAATAGCACTCTGTGAGTGCTGTGACGTCATCTATTCCAGTGCTACACAGGGCTTGCTCTGACTTCTTTTGCCTATCTGTACAGTATCTTCAGCGGTATTGATCACACCTTAGTCCTCCACCTCCCTCTCTTTATCATTCCTGTGTTCCATTGCCTACTGCACTGTTGCCTCCCTAAAGCTAGTGTTCTGCCTCTTACCTGAAAGATGGGGAGGGAAACCCATTTGATTTTGACAACCTTTTATTACATCATGAGCTTTTGTACAGTCGGATGTACTACCACATTTGCTGAGTCATGGCCAGGGTTCTGGGAGCATGCTTTAGAGACTTTAGTAATAGACTACTACTACAGACTGAGGAGGGCTCCTCAAACAATTAATTACCTTTGCTATAAAAAAATAAAATGGAATTCTAACTTCAATTTGTCTAGTTTCAACTTCTAATGACTCTGACTTGTTACACATTTTTCACACAAATAAAAGAATTGAAAATCTTTCCTGCATTCATGTCCCAAGGTTACCTCCCACCTCCATCTGTGGAAGAACATGATAGATTGAGATTTTACTACTCCCCATATTTAAGGCAATATTCCCAAGTCTCAAGTCATTCTCCAGGTATAGGGGCTGCCCCTTGCAAGGTAACTACATTTTCTAACATTCCTCTCTCCGTCTTGTTGTAAGCAAAAAGTTGGTGGTGGCCGAATTACCTGTGGCTAGTCTCAACACTCAAAGGGCATCAGATTAAGAAAAAGTCTTTTTAAATACTTTAAATAAAGGTTTATAAAATACATTCCTATTAGGAAAAAAAAAGGTGGCTCCTCCTTACTTTGGCAGTACAGGCATGTTTTCTATCAGATGACTGGCAGAGGGATTTAAGCAGAGCTATCTATGTATTGTCTTCTGGCCTGACTGGTGTACTAGTAAGTTTTGGAAGAGTCTTGAGAGAGGCTTGGTTACAGAACATTTAGGAATCACAGGGGCCTTTTGGCTTTACATCTGTGAATTACAAAAGTACATACAATCAACTCTGAAAGACATTCCATTTCTGTGATATAAATGAAATGGCAAGAATGAAAATAACACAACTTATTCTTTTCCCACAAAAACTATAAGGCTTGATGCCAAAAGGCTGTAAGGATTTTATTGCTTAAGTAATAACTGGCTGCAGTTATTACACTGGACTCTGCAACATGTTTACTCTGATGCAAAGCCAACAACTTTTTTCTGAAAAACTAGGAGAAACTCATCTTTCTCCTCACAAAGCAGTTAACTGCCTTCTGCCTAGAATGGTCATAAAATGGTAATTTACACAAGGTCATGAGAAAGCAGAAGAGAAGAGTCCAGTGGGCTTCCATGTCACACCAATGAGGACAATCCAGTCTCTTCACCAGACCAAGCAGCCTCTTCCTTACGTGTCACCTGCGCTTGATTTGTTCCAAAACAGGAATGAGGTTTGCGGGTTTATTCCTGACTGTAGCCTTGCTAGCATGTTTGCAATCTCAAGAAAATGTTTCATTTCCATCCTTAACATCAAAGTATGAGGTTTTAAAACAATTTTTAAAATTAAAACCTAAACATCACCCAAGATTCTTGAGGTAGTGTCTTGGGTATAAGTTTTTGCCTTAACCTAACCAAATTCCAGAGTAAAACCAAATACTTCCATAAAGAATGATGCCAATCAAGCAGTTACCACTGGCATCTTGTGAAGGAGGTCTACTCATATTTTAAGCAGCCCATACAGTCTCACCCACAGAACCTGTTCTGTATGTCAGGTCACTTCAGCTTCTCAAGCAGGTGGACCTCAGTTTGTAGATGGAATCTGGCACATTGCCCTTACCTATTTTATTTCAATAGAAATCCCATGTGGAGGAAAATTCAATCCAAAAGAAATCGGGCATAGAGGGACCTTATTCCTGATTCACTTTTCTGAATAGAATTCCACATCAACCAGGCTGGCAATATTCAACGTTAAGCATACACCCTTTGAAGTCAGGGTGAGTTTGACTGCTTTTGGCATAGGGTGCTAGTCACAATCAACCTTTAACTTTTGTTTATGCAGGGAACATCTTTTAGCCTACAGGGTACTCATCACAGTGAGTGACCTGGAGATCTCTACAGACTGAAGCAGTTCCACTGGTTGAAACTTACAGCCACTGTCTGGTCATCCTGTTGTTTCTGAATAAGCTAAGCAGTGATTTCCCTGTCCTGAAGTGTGCATGCTACGAAGGACCAAGCCCTTGAAGTCATAACTTGGACATTTCCACTATCCTGCACTGTAATCTACATATCTATCCATCTGTATCCTGGGTTATAATAACAGGACTGTAGCCAGTGGGCCAAGGGAAGTTATTTTTCCTTTTTACTCAACAATCATTTGCACCATATAGATTACTGAGTCCAGTTTTGGTCTCAGAAAATAAAAATGTTGATCAAATTAAGCAGGTACAGCATGGGGACCACCAGGATGGTCACAGGCTGGAGCGCTTGCCCTTTAAGAAGAGGCTGAGGAAATAGGGTTTGTACAGTTTGGGGAAGCAACAGCTTTGAGTGGACCCAATACAAGCTCCAGCTCCAGCACCTAAGAGGAGCTTTTCAAAGAGAAAAAGCCAGACTCTTCTCAGTAGTGCATGGTGGGAGGATAAGAGCTAAAGGCATAAGTTGAACCAGGAGAGGGTCGGTCTCTTGCAAAGACTGTGCAAGCCTAATCCTCAAGCATTTCAAGGTTTTCAAGACCAGGTAAAGCCATGAGCAACCCAGTCTGACCTCACAGCTGACCTGCTTGAGCAGAAGGTTGGACTAGAGCCCTCCTGAGGTCTCTTCCTACCTGCATTATCCTGACAGCCTACTATCTTGTGACTCAGATGTAGCTTTTCATAGCTTCATCTTAATACCTCTTATCTGGACATAAACAGAGTAATTACAATGAAACCATAGTCAGATCCATAATGGTTACTGTTACATTGTTCACAGAGGGCTTCTTTGTCAGACTAAATTTGGTCTCCAAAAAAAAAAAATATCGGCTGTTAAGGATGGAAGATGCTATATTCTGTTTAATATTCAGATTTAATTCCATCTTTGACCAACTTTTCTATTGCCAGACATAACTGAATTCCAGATTTATATGTCGAAGATTGCATAGAAAACTCACACATCACCACAGATGGTGGGTACATTTTTGTGACCATTTGCAATATGATAGTTTGTGGGTCATTCCACAATAAATTGGGCATCTGGAATGGCCATTAAAGTTTGTCAAAACTATTACACATCTTCAAAGGATGGTGGGGATGTGTGGGTTAGAACTTAACCTCAGTAATAAGATCCATCCATAATTGGCAGAGACTGTAACAATACCCCAGCTGTGCCAAACCAAGAGCGAAGATCCTCCACAGTGCCAAAAGAAAAAAAGTTTGCTGAGGATCTGCTCTAAGAGGAGGAAGCCCTGAATCAGGCAGGATTTGAAGGAAACTGAGTAGCCTTAGCAGAATAAAGTCTTTCCACATGTAAAATCTGTCTAAGAGACATGACAGAGAAAGTAAGAATATATGGTCAGTTTTCAACATGCAGAGAAGTAATTTGTGGAGTTCAAAAGGGTCAGTAGTGGGACTATGCTGACAAATCTGTTCAGAATTGGCCTAGAGCAAAGGGTAAACCCTGAAGTGACTGGTGGTTTGCTGATGCCTGCTATCTCATGGGAAGCAGGGGGCACTAACCCTTCTCCCCATCCTGGCCACTGCCAGAAGACAGGATTCTGGGACTAATCCTTTGATCTTATGCAGTAAGGCTCTTTTGCTATACCATGCAAAGGTACAAACCATAGGCGACAAAACCAATTTCAAACTGATGCAGTCCCAGACCAGAAGAGCAATAAGATGGAAAAGATGGTCAGGTAGGTATGCTTCTGCACAGTAATATTTTAATGTGTGCTTATTTGCAGTATTGGCAACCTTCCTACTTCAGCTACACAAAATGGCTTTTGCTGGCAGTAAGTACAAAATAATGGAATCCAAGAGCACACTGACCACTAAAAATAACTCATTAAAAAAAAAAAAAAAGTCCTCAAAGACCATAATTGTAAGTCAAATCCCATCAAGCTAACAGACAGAGATTGCAGAAGATAGTTGCTTACTGTGAAGACTAGACAGGTGTCTCCATCTTCTGCAATGCTTGGGACAGCAAAAAGACAAAAGAAGTTGAGGTAGCAGTAACAAAAGATGCTGCATGTAGGATGCTAAGGGGTGAAAGTACCATCAAATTGGTGCTGAGACACAAGAAAATAATTTCTGTCATCATTGAAGTGGAGCCATCCAAACCTCCCTTAGAGCAATACTGTGTCCTCACAGTGATGGGTTTTAGTGTTTTCCAACACAGTGAGGTCAGCAAGAAGGTGTGAATTTTTCAGACTCTGAGCAAACACAGCTATGCCAGGAGGATTCTTAGTGCAAACCTGACCCCAGAGATTTCACAGGCTGGAGATGGTTTTTTGTCTCAGCAGCCACTCTAGCTTGACTATTCCTTTTCTGCCTATGTAGAGGAAAAAAAGTCACCAGCTTATTACATGCTATTAATGCTAAATAACAACAATAAAAACCAACACTTCATTTGTTAATACGATATCTTTTGTACACCTGTCACAATACTGGGAAACTGAAGGGCTTAATCTTTGATATTACATATTTACCAGCCTTGTAGATCAAACTCAAATGGTGTTTCAACTGTAATTTACCTAGAGCAAGTAATGTCTAGGCAGATAGCCCAGAGCATATTTAGAGCTGCCCTGCAGTCAGTGAGACACATGAAGTGAGTATACAATGTCAAAGTACTGCAAAAATAAGTCAGCTAGAATATAATTGGCTTGGTTCATAGGTCTAGAGGGCTAAGGCACCCAAGCCATTGGTAAATTACACAGCCAATTTTACTTTATTTCCTGCTTCTTCAGTTCTGAAGTGATAATTCTGTTGAAAATGATAAAGACTGTTGAGGAGATTTTATTTAATACAGATGGACATGTTAATGCAGAGTGATCTACCCATCCCTCCAATTAGCTTACTAGGTGCAGCTTGATATAAAGCAGAGACTGGAGCCCTGAGGACATAAAGCAAGACAGGGAGAGCAACATAGCTCAGCATGTTTTCAGGAAATCCAATTATTTGTCTGAAGCTTTGAATTCAAAAGTGGATTCAGAAAGTCCTAAAGCAATTATGATTTCCACTGAAAGACACTGACTAAAGCCAGCAGCTAAACGTTTGTATTGTTTTTGGCTCGTGTGCTCCATTTATACAGTAAGACCCTTTAGCACAATCACTTCAGCATGTAACTGAAATGAGTTTAGTTTTCAGTAAGATTCTTCTTTCAAATAAATTGATAAGAAACACACCAGTTTTCTTATTTTTAGTACAGACACAAGTGCTCAGAAACAATTCTGGATTTCAGAAACTATTTGAAAACATTTATGAGCTTTTTATGACTGTTTTGTTAAATAGCTTGCATAAGATGATAATGCTAAAACAGTTGCCTGGGTGTGCACCCTTCAGCTGGTCTCCTATCTCTATTTCTATGTTAGCATGTATGTGCTATGCCATCCTGATCCGAGGCAGGAAACATGTGAACAAGATATGCAAATACTTTTTGCTTCATACGTTTGTCAGTTACTTTGGTGGAAAAAAAAACACAATATTTTTAATGGTATTCCCTGCATATTTTAATATAGTTATGACCACCAAGTGCTACGTATTTCTGAAAATCTAACTAGCAATTTGGATACTTAAATATGCATATTTATGTATATTATGTACATAGTCCATATATATATTACAAACTTAAACCACTTTATTAATGGTAGCAAGAGACACCTGAAATCATTCTAAAGAAATCAAGATATGTAAAATTATCTTTTGAGATTCTAGGCATTTATCTCTTGAATAGACACTGACCCTGAATATATTTAATTAAAATTACTTTATCCACATTTTATGTGTACATGATTTTATTTTTTCACTTTACAGTTTGGTAATGAACACCATGTCTGCTATGTGTTTTCGAATGTCACCAAATATAGCAAATGAAGTGCTGTGAGGCATCTGTATCACTAGGAACTTTTTTATGTGTATATTTAATGCACATATTCCTAAAAAGTCTGTTGTAGGCTACTTTATTTTAATTTCATAACCTCTTCAGAGATTATAGAGGAAGAGCTATGTGAGTTTTTAATCACGTTCTTCTAATTTTAAGTAGTTTATGTGGCTCGTCTTGAAGATAAAAATCTATTCTACAAAAAAAACACCCTCCTGAGCTGTAGCTGTTAGATACAAAGTTGTGGGGGTTTTTTTAAATAGCAGTAAAAATGCCTCATAAGAAAAGCTGGCCCAAAACTGGGATTCCAAGTTCACTGGAAGTTTCTTTTTAATTTAGGTTTGATCTGACCTGTAGTGGCTGTTTCCAATGTTGGTAGCCCAGGCAGACTCTGCAGGAATCCAGGCAGGGTTCTCTTTGAACTCTGCCTTGAGTTTGCTAAAACCTCGTTGAACCCAAGATGTTTTAAATGAAAGACTTCAGACTGGATGAAGTAGCATTTTTTGACAAAACTTTGTTTCCTTTGATAATTTCTGAACACTTCTATTTTACAAGATGCTTTGATTGAAGACAGACTGTTATGATGAAATGACAGACGTTTCATAATTATTCCCCTCCAAAGTCTTTTGGATGCAAGCCTCTTCATAATTCACAAATGGGTCAGTCTACTTCTCTTGACTCGGCATTTTCAGTCACTTAATGAGAACCAATGTCTACCCAAGTAATCAGCTCAACATACTTTAATAGATCTCTAAAACAAAATGACAAGGATAAACTTGTGACTAATTTCCAGGATTAGTTACAAGAAAAACATAGTTCTGCTCAGTTTTTCTGTAAATACTGTGTCATGATTTTTGTACTGTCACATAAAAAGTCTGACAATGTCTATATTAACTTTTGTGAGGCATCCAGGGGCTTCTTTCTACATTAGATTTCCAGTCTCCAGCAATAATAATCCTTTTCTAGCATTCCATTAATTTCTTTGTCTTTTCTGATCATTACTTAGGCCTGTCGTTCATTGATATGAAGTTTGGTTTTTGTCAACATTGAGCATCTGACATGTAACCATCCCAATGCGCCAGGATGGTTACCCAGCCCCATCCCAAGTTCTTTTGATTGTTACTGGGAAAAAACAATGCTGTCAATCGTATGCCTTGTATCTGAGTAACTAACAACCAATAAAGCAGAGATGGTGTTGGAAAGTGCTCCAGGCACACCACCCTTCTGATTTAGCATTTCTGGGCAGCTGACCAGACTGGCTGAAGGACGGTATGATCATGCTGTTAGTTAATTGTGCATACGTAAACGTTAAAATCAGACTGTCAAGCTGCATAACCAATTTAGAACCCTGTCTTCATATTCAGCAGTATTCATGTGGTTTTTCTGATTTACTAAACACTCTTGCTAGTTACTTTACTTTCTGAAGTGTTTGTGGGAGGCAAACATATGTCAAGAGCTATACTTTCATATGTATATACCTATATAGATCTACACAGGCATAAGCGTAAATATTTGTACATAAAGCGTACGTAAAGCTTTTGTGATATTTTTAAGTGTATAGAAAAACAATAATTCCAATAGATGTAAGGTTCTTTGCACATTAATGTTTCTATTATTATTTGAATGTTTCACCCACTCTGCATTTTTGCTATGAGTTCTGCCAGTCAGCTTTTATGGGAAATCTCTTTGTCTCCCTCTGGTGGGTACCTACAGAAAATAGAGCCTGAACCTCCCTTGTTAGGGAGGTACTACATCCTTAACTCAAGCAGAACTCATGTACAGAAAAAAGGCTAAGGTCAGTTCTTATGGGTAGTCCTGGTATCATAAGCAAGGTCAATTTTTTTCCATATCATCCTCAGTTAAAAAAAGCAATTTCATTTTTAAAAGTGTAAGAAAAAAAACAGATTTCAAAAATAATGGTAAGTAATAAATGTACAGAATACACAGAGAGAATACACAAAACACAATACATTACATTAACTTAGCTTGTACCAAAAGGTGGATTTTGTTCATAAAATATAATACATCTTATTCTGCTTCTGTCCTTTTAAACTTTAAATATTTTCATACACATACATGTATACACACAAGATTTTTTTAAAACCAATTTCAAAAAGTCAAAATATTCCCAAAAATCACTACAAATATTTACACATCAGAAAGAGAATCCATATCTGTTTTAAAAAATGAGATGTTCCTAGCCCTTTAGAAGAGTAAAATATTGATTGTCAGACTGTGACATCAGAGGAGCAGAAGAGTCACTGCTGTAGAAATTAATCTTCCCCAGCTGGGACTGCAAGTAAAGCTTGTTTTGGAGAAACCTATGATCAATATCCCTATTTTGCTTGCATTTTTTTATAAGGTTGCAACTTAATAATATTCAACATGATGAAACTGCAGCATTCTCTAAAAGGAAAATACAAACAGTGAGTACAGTGCAAAAATCTGTACTGTTTGTTACTTAATTCCCTGGTGGAATTTAAGACAAAGCTGACCTATGAAGTCCTAAGCATCTTGGTTTGGGCTATTTAAGTGCCACTCTGTATGTTACATTACATTACACGGCATTTGAGGTAGAATTTTCTTTGGAAAACAAGGCAAAGAAGCCTTAATAGGGTATTCTCCATGAATAGTCTTCCTGATCTGCAGGTTTACGTCATTATTGTATTATGGTCTTTATAGATCCCTGGAGTTCACTGCAAAGCTCTTTTTTTTTTTTTTTTTCATATGTATACCTTTCTAAGAGAGGCATACCCTTACCAGTAAGAAATATTTTGGGGTTTATGGTACAATGGTGCTTTGGCAACACCAGTCTGTTGGAAAGCAATTTTTCACTGCAGTTACTAAGCAATAAAGGCATGAGAGGCACTTTTAGAAACCAAACAGTCTTTCAGCATTTTAAGAATTAGAATAAACTTTATCTTGAACACATTTTATTGCTCTTTTTACTACTCGGAATATTAAGTGCACACTTTGCGTAACAGTATTGCAAAATTATCTATGACTTATTGTGAATAAATCGCTTGTGGAAGTTTTGTCCAAGTGACAATGATGTAGGACTGACTCCTTTGTGACTATATGGACAAAATAGAACAGGTGTATATTCACAGCTATGCATAACTCCACTGTTTATCTTAAAACATGTTTTAATGTTTTCCTCAGATTAGGTTTAAAATACCAGTAAAACCTACATTCCTTGCACTTCTGTCTTCTGCATATATAGAAATGGTGTCAAGATGTCAGATTTCTACCTTTTTGAACATTTAAAGGGCAAGCCATAGAAAAGCACTCATGGCTGTATACTGCTGATGAGGGCTGCTGGGGAGGGGGCAAGCCAACACCTGCTTTGTAGACCCTTATGGAGAAGCTTGTGTAGAAGCCTATGCCCTGTGATTCCTTTTGGTTTCCCTTCTTCAGTCACTGCCATTGCTCACTGCTTCCCTTCCCTCCACCTCCACCTCCACCCCCACCCCTTAGTGCCTTTAAGCTCACCTTGAGTTTTAATTTCCCTGTGTCATTTATATCTTCATGTATGCAATTGTAAAAGCTGTTTGCTCTTTATTTTTCTTGAAAGCTCCCTTTGTCATTGTAAGGACTGTTGTTAAATAAGATTACACTACAGGGAAATACCCCAAGAAAGCAGTCTGTGCATAAAAAAAACCTTATTTCATTAAAAGGCTATTATATTTTTCCCAGCTTCCTGCTTTAGAAGTTAGTTGTGTCTACTGGATGTGGCTCTGAGGGGAGCTATTCCAAGCTCCACCACCTCAGGAATTGCTCTGAGAGGCACATTGGGCTAGAACGATAAGGAGTCTACGCATCATGACACCAGGGATGCCCAATATCTAGCTACATGGCAAGCTTGAGAAATCTAGCTTCTTGAGTTCCTCATCTGGTTAAATATGGAGAGACTGGTGTGTAAGAACAAGACCACAAGTGCTAGCACGTTATCTGAGGAACTGCTAAAACTAGCTACTTACACCAACGCAAGAGAGGAGTTCAGAGTACTCTGCCAAATTACAATTGAACATGTTTGGAAAGAAGAATGCAGGATATGTTTTCGGGACAAGATCAGTCTCAGGGCCTGAGCAGATTTGTAATAGTTTTTCTCTGCTTTACCTGTGGGGCTAGGAAACTATTTCTCTCCATAATACAATTTGGTTTCTGAGAAGGAGAGTTATTCATGTAAATTTATTTCCACCTTCCCCTGCGTCAGAAGTTGCTTATACTAGATATGGAATAGACAACCTGTAATTCAGGACATCAGACTATAAATAACTGAGGGATAACCCATCCTTCTCTGGGATTTCATATATCAGAAATCACTGCCCAGAATGTGCTTATACACTTAGGCATATAAGAGAGCTCATTCACACAAGGTTTTACAGGTGTAGGAGTTATAGTCCTCTCCTGCTATGCAAAAGGACAATAACAGTCAGGTCACTGGCATGTTTTTACTGCCAGTCTCTGCCCAGGCACTTTTCAGCTCATGAGCCAGATTTTTCAAGTGAAAGCCATAATTCTTGACTTATAGGGTTTGCTGGTGTGAATGTTCTGTCATCATGCTAGTGGAAGCTATGTTTGCAGAGACAAATCAACATCAGCTGGGCTGGAGGGAAAAAATTAATTACTCTGACCTACTGGACAAAACACTTATCTGGAAAGAGGACACCTCAATTCTCATTCCTGATCCAATGAATCTTGAATTATACTGTACTCTGGAGCTTGAAGTTAACTAGTCCCAGGGGCGGTTAAATGGGACTCAGACTCCAAAGTCCTGCTGATCTCCTGCATTGCCCTCTGAACAAAGAGCAGGATACCTGTCATGCTAGTCCTTAGAGTTGTATTGTCTGCCTTGCTCCCTGTGGCAGACTGCGTGGCAAAGAGAAACAATCTGGGTAGGGCTCTGCCTTCCCTCTTTTTAGGGGAACTGTAACTAAAACAGCAAGTAGTGAAAACAGATAGGCAATGAAAGAGATTGCCAACTTTCATAATACCTTAAATCAGAATGCATAGAGCATTGTTTAAACTGACTTCCCTCTTGGTTTGTGTTCCTCTGTTTTCTTTCTTTTTATTTTTTCCCAAGAAAGATGCATTCTCATTTGATGATTTGTCCTTCAAACCAAGCTGCTTCTTCACCAAACATAACCTTCATACAGAATGCAACACTTCTTCGGTTAACTATGTCAATTTTTGCTCATGTGGTTATATAGCTTAAAATATACTTTGATTCTTAATTTTTGCATTATTGTATTAAGGATGAAGAATGGCCCATTTTTTAGTGATTCAATGATTGTTTCTTCTTCTCCCTCCCCACAGGATTTATACTAAGCAACTTTTAGATGAAAACCAGCACTCATTTAAAAGTGCAGAAATATAGCATTATTGAATTGTTTTGTTAGCTATGCTGTGCTCTATTGTATGTGCTGGGGAAAAAAAAGACAATAATTTTATTAAAACATGAGTGTATTTTTAAAATGGAATTATTTACTGCAGTTTGCAAACAAGTTCCTTTGCATGCTTCTGGTTTCCGTGAATAAAATTCCAAAAAGCAGAGAAGCCTTACTGGAATTTTGGATGCACGTACTCCTTTCCTCTTTCATGGTATAAGCAGGCACTGGAAGTCAAGCTCTTTAAGTACCTCTAGAATCCTGCCTCATTCTTCACACACAGAAAATGAAAAGAAGCTACTCTAGCTACAGTAGTGATAGATACACTGGTGATCACCTCTGCTAACACAGCTACAGTGGTGACATGCCCCAGGGATTCTGGCTTGGGCTGAGTCTCTGAGTACCTCCCCTGAGCAGATACAGTTCAGGTGTTCATTGCCTGCTCCAAAGGGATGCCACAACTTCCTGATGACAACCTTGAAGGGTGGTGCACCCAAATCCTAAATCTTCTAATATTTATAAATGTCCTCAAGAGGACTTGATGATGATTGGTGTGAAGAAGGCTGGATGAGGCTTTGAGCAACCTAGTCTAGTGGAGTGTGTCCCTGCCCATGGCAGGGGGGTTGGAACTCAGTGATCTTTAATGCCCTTTCCAACCCAAACCATTCTATGATTCTATAAGTACTCTTTGCTATAGACTGATGTGCTATATGAAGACACGTTAACACTTATCTCTGAATCCTTAGAGTAATGTCAAGAATGGAATTCATAGCAGGGCTTTGCCTGTCCTATACCTTTTTTTTGTTTGCTTCAGAGTGTTAGTGAGGATTGAGAGGGATTTTTTTAATTCATCAGGAGAGCAAGTTCCAAACCACAAGTCCCACGAGTCCGAAGTAAGGTGCCCAAATCAGTTGTTCTGCTGCTGCGAAGTTATAACTTGACTTTCCCGTTGGCAGGCTGAGGCACTCTGGCTCTGCATATTCAACACATGCTTGCAGTCCTGCTTTGTTGAACTCATCAGAGATGCCTAACTCATCTTTCACAAAGCAAAGATAAACTTTATACTATCTGAGAAACCCAAGTTGCTTTTCACATTGCAGTTTTGCAAGTTTAGGGGAATAGCAACTTCCAAACCTTGCACTTCTAAGTATGCCAGAGCCCCATAGGTCCAAGAATGGTTGATGTGTCTGACACATACACCTGGCAGGCTCACACAGACACTCCACACAGCAATAATGTGCACAGAAAGTAAATAAGAAGAGGAAAAAAATGTCCTCCCTTTCAGCAGTGTGAAATCCCAAAAGTGTTACTCAAGGCTGTGTATTCCATTCATTGACCAGACTTGCTTTGGTGACAAAATTATTTTTCTGGATCTGGGCCTCACTCCCAAACAATATTTGTTTGTTACTAATTTAAAAAGCCAATTGTACCAAAACTCTTCCTTCAGCTTTTGGCTTTTATTGCTGAGAAATAAGCATTTTACTTAAAGTTCACTGAAATAAGTTAAACATAAAGTGCATTCAAAATACCAGTTGTGTTAACATCTGGCTCCATCATCAGAGTATTATTGCATTGCTTTCTCCAGCTATTTATTTTCTGACATCACATCTGATATTGAGATACTTGGTAACACATATGATGCCTGGTTTTTGCTTCATGGATTGCACATCTAGATGAGATTACAAATTTATAATGGATAATTATTCAGTTCTGCAACATCTGAATCAAGTTTACTACCTTAACAGTTAAAAACAATGCAATTTCATCTGGTAAATTAGTAGTATGTCTTGTGTTTGTGATCAGTGGTTTACATCATATTAGAAAAGCCATGCTTGGACTATGTAGTCTAATAGATCTTTCCTATGTCTACATTTTGAGATTCTAAATTCCCCTTAATTCTGGCAGAAATTAAGCTACTGATGATTTCTTTATAATCTGGTATAAATTACAGGAAACCATGAGTTCTATATACTTCTTATTTAAAATAAAAAGTGGCTTATCCATGGTGAGATAGTACCCAGGGCAAATACAGATTGTCACATTTAGTTCCACATGAAGAGTGTACACTTTGCAATGTACAATCCATGTTATTGTATGGCTTTAGAAGGTCAGCTGCTTACACCTTAAAAGGCATTGCTAGCTTACAGGTTATTTGCAAGACACATCAAGCTAAAATTGCAGTTTCTGGTAGAAAACAGAAATGTTATGAATGGCAAAAAAAAAAAAAAAAAAAAACCCTCAAATTTTGACCTCCCCATGTTGTATGCTAAGGGACCATCAAGACTGAACAATACAAACAGCCAAGTGCATATTAAACTAAACAGACTTTTTCACCTATTTTCAATTTTGTCTTATTTAATTTAGCTTTTAATAAAGTGCATTGCTGTTAACTATCACTTTACCCTATTGTCTGTTCAGCTTCAAATGGCTGCCTTTTAGAGCTATGAATAGCCAAAGTAAAAATCTATAGCTACATTAGTTGCAGGTTATTGGTCAATAAGTATTCATTAAACACTGCACTTATTCTTTTCAATTTACAGTGCTATTTGTTTTCTTATTTCATTAGCTTTGATAGGCCTTTTAAGACTTGTTTTTACAAAAGTATCAGTGCCTCTGATGGTAGAACATAGCCAGGATCTGCTTCATGCAGTATAACTCTCAATCCCTACTCACTCTCCTAAAACATACGGTGATTGCCCAAAATATATGCAGATAAAAATGAATTTGAGGTTGAGAAGAATTTTGGTACCTGATTTATTTTAACCAGGTTCATTGAGGCTTTTTTTTTTCTATTTCAATGCATTACAGAAAAGTGAAATGACAGCATATAAACATTTACGGTGGAAAAAAAGTATTACGCACAAGTGCTAAGCTTAAATGTAATATTTTGATCTTTTAACTTTGATTCATAGTTTCTGTGTCTTCTTTTTAAAAAAATCAGCAATCTAATCCAGTATATACCTGAATTCACAGCAATTTGTTTTAGTTTTAATTGTGGTTAAATCAAATTGAGCAAGTGTGAAACAAAGGAAAACAAAAATCCACAGCAAAATTTAAGCTTGAGGGCATGTTAAGTTACGAGGAACCAGCTTATCTTTGGGGAATGCTTTAAAGTGGAAGGGCTTTAATCTGATGCTAGGAAATAGAGGTGTTTTTTCACAGCTACGCGTATCTGATTCTTACTCTGGTAGTGTGAGGAAACTTGTTATTTTCCTGAAACTAAACATAATTAGATATATATTTCGGACTCTTTCTTCTGCTGTTGACAATAAATGCATCTTAGTTTATTCAAACACTGACAACAACAACAACATGTGTGTATAAAACCCAAATATTTGTGATTTTTCTGCTTAGGAAAATTTGGGCTCTCATCCTACAAAAAAAAATATAGGACAATATTATGAAAAGGTGTAGAGCATTTTAACAGTCAGGGCAGCAGCGTTGATCTGTCACAGTAAGGCGCTCATCAGCCAAAGCAAAGGTTTCCATCTTAACATAGATCCGCGTTCATGGCTGGGAAGATCTGATGTTATATTTTACATAGAATATATAATTTTTTTGTGGCTGTTGAAACAAAATTTTGTACTGCACTGTACCTTTCTAGCAGGGTCTTGGTCCAAGTACCAATATTGTTTAACAAAAACACAGAAAGAGATTGATGAAGTAGTCTTGTAGTAGTCTTGAAATGTCATCCCTATTCTAATAATCCTACTGAAAGTGAATAAGAAGATCAGGAAACTCCATGTAGAAAGAAATCCTTTGAACAAGTAGATGTATCACCTGATGTTGTAAAATCTATTTCAAGTAACAGATTTTTCCACTTTTGTTTAGTTTTACATTACTCTTCACACGCCTTGATTTTAGTTTCATGTAATGATTTCCTACTGATTCAATGCATCTACAGGAATAAAAAGGAATGTGCCAGATTCAGCAGGTCAGTTCATGAACATATAACAAATAGTTTGCATTTTGTAAGTGCTGTGCAGGATCACCTCTATTCCAAATGTTTTTTTCTTGCATAAGATCAGTTATTTCCAATAGTAATAATACAATTCCCCTCTAGACTCATTCTGTCCGTCCTACTCATTCTTTCCCCGTAATACACATGCTATGACCTTGTGGATTTAACCACAATTTTTCCCAAGCCAGACTGAGCTGTGTGTTCCCTGCCTTTTCTTCTCTGCAGCTTCTTCCAGTACCAGCTTTAACAGACCAATTAATAAGAGGATAACTTTCTTAAAGAATAAGAATTCAGTCCAGTGAATAAAGAAGATTTTTTTCAACCCATGAAATGTTATGAATGAAGAGGATGTTCAATAGCAAATCCATCAATTGTTAAAACCATCTGATAAAATGTTGTCATTTTGCCATGCCTGTGTGGCTATGTGATAGGAACATAGCCTGGGAAAGGTCAGGAGGGAGTTTGTTTTCTAGGAGCTGTCCAGGGTCCACGGCTGAGCCTGCTGCCAGAACGTGATTAGCCCATGACTGTTTGTCATCAATGTGAACTCTCCCTGGACCATTATGGTGAACTATTAGAGCATCATGAGTCTCCCTTAGCTGAGAAATGGTCACATTCCATGAAGACAAAATCTCATAAGTGCCTGGGCACAACTGTATAAACTCTTCATTCATTTTAATTTATCTCCTAACTGCTACAGTGAGTAATAGTTCACCAAGGTCAATGAGATAAGTGTGTAAGAAAAGTATTTTCTGCTCTGCTCACCCGTGTTGTCAGGAAAGTCTTCTCACTGTGTTTGAAGCACCACCACTTTTCATTATGCAAAATATTATTTTATTTTTTAAACTATTCTTGATTCTGCTTTCAACAATTTTGATAATTCTTCCAGCAGTGTAATTCAATCTCTTCTCAAAATTGTTGCTATCAGACATTTCCAAACTATCAAGTGGTCCCTATGTCCATGCCAGTTAACAGATGATGGCTCAAGCTACTACTGAAGTACCGTTAGTTCTTAGGGACACTTTAGTCCTAGAGCAAAAAAAAAAAAAAAGGTGTTAATTGATTATTCAAGCACAAAACTTAACACTGTCAAAAAAGGCCAAAAATAAGATACAAAGGTTTCATTTAGCCATAATTTAAATCTTTCTACACAGTAGAATGTTTGTCCTACAATGCTGCTAAGTTATCAAATCCATCTGAAAGTGTGTTCTTAACATTCCTAATTTCTAGCAGTAGGAAGGTAGACCATGTGATATAAAAATGTAAAAGTCATAAAGTTATAGAAAAAAAACACTTCTCAGTAGGAGATTATTTAAACATTGATTTTACTGTGATAGACTGTGAAGAGAAAAGGAAACAATCTTTAAAGCAACATCATAAATCCTTTTGAGATGTTTGAACCATTGGACCTTATACCAATAAATACTAATTGTTCCACTAACCAGAATGTACACCTACTCCTGATTGCTATGGTACATCTTTTTAAATCTTTTCAAATTCTTTAAACTTTTACAGTGAGACTCTCAAAGTAAGAATAAGGTTCTGACATTTTTTAAATATCAAGCTTTTGGGCTTTATACTGCAAGTAATTTTTTTTGTTTCAATCACTGTTTTGTAATACATGTACACGTGTATGTTGAGCTTACTTTTCAGCCAGAGTTTACTTTCAGGATTGGTTTGTTATGATCCATCAGATTTTCAGGATGACTCCATAGTAGCTTAGCTTTTATTCCAGAACTTGAAACTGGAACAGACACTAAATCAGTAGTTGGCTCAGGGAAAAGAGGATTCAGTGGTCTGCAGAGCAGCAGGTCTTAAGATTTGGGTCTGAAGAATCAGTGTCAACTTTTGAAATCTCTTCTGGACTGGCACGCACTCCATTAGAAATTTATAACCGAAAATGCTACCTAGATTCTTCCCTTTCCTTCTCTTGTCTCCCCTCCCCTTCCCTCCTTCCATTTTCTTCAATTTACCTTCCATGTTTTCCTAGGTTGTGACTTAACTAAGAGAGTTTCATATATTCTGCATTCATAGTCACCCAGATCGTTTTTCTTCTGGCAGACTATGGTAGATCTTACATTATTTTTCTTTTTTTATTTCCTTTTTTTTTCCTCAAGACCTGTTTGTCTACCAGGTGAGGCCTCAATCTAAAAAAAAGAAAGACAATTTTACTTACATGTGTAATAATGCCTTGCAGTTTTTCCAGTAAGCCAGATTTTTAAAAGCCAGAATAGGACCAAAATATTTGCTGTAAATTTCCCTTCAGCATCCAGGCAATTAGCTCATTTTTCTTTTATCTTCCACAAGCTCAGCACTCTTTGATGTTTTCAAAACTGTCAGGGAAATGGCCTTTGATGTCTTCAAATCAAAACTAGATATCCATCTGGAAGATACACTTTAGTCAAATACACATTATTCACCTCAGTGTAGGGATAACCAGGTGAAATTCTACAGCCCATGTTTCAAAGGTAGTCAACCAGATCAGCTAATGGCTTTTTGCCGTTACATTTTATGAAGCTATAAAAATGAAGCACTATGTACCTTTATGCAGACCCTCAGAAGGGAATCGTAAAAAGAAGTATGAGAGAAAGCAGACACGGTTACAGAACGATGAATTTTAAACCACGATAGTACATAAAACAGTGGGTAAAAATTAGAGATCAGAGACGGACAAGTTTTTACACAAAAAACATCCACTGCAGAGAGTTGTAGAGCTTCCACTGTGCAGTTACTCTTTACCTAGAGTAGCAATACAAAGGTAGAATAAAAGACACCCAAAAGAATTCAACAATATATATCTGACCACGGCAGAGATAATTCTGTCTTTTTTGCTGCCTATGTTCTTGTCTGGACAAGTTACTAAATTCTGTAATCACTCTTCTAAGATGTCTTCAGCAGCACTTTAAAAAAATCTGAAAATATCAGCATGAAGCTTGCATCAGGAAACAGTAGATCTATCTCATTGACTGAACATGATTTTGAAACTTGTTTTCAGAGCTCCTTTTTATACAACCTGTGCAATGTCAATAGTCCCATTTTTAAAAACCTCCAACACCTAAAAACTACTCGCCATTTATACACCCAAGAGTCAATATCAGCCCACTCTGTCACATCATGTCTCAGATGTTCACACTAAATATTTATCTATTGTAGCTCCTAAATCTTTTGAAAGTAATTTCTCATCTATGCTTGGTTTTTTATATGCCCTTAGCCAAAGATAGATGAGCTGCATTTGAAAAAGTGTGTTATTAAAATAGGTCAATGTAATCTAGTCATTTACATTGCTTAGTGAGACTTCTTCCATTCCTTGACCAAGGTGCGAGTTCTTGGAACATGTTGCATATATATTTCATCTTATTTTCCATGCTGTTTTCTTTCCCTTTTTTTCTTGTAATTAAATCACTCTATCAGAATTTATTGGTTTTCTGCTCTGTTTTGTTGTGAGCTTTTTTCCTGCACTATAGCATATTCTGTGTAAATATGTGAACTCAGGCTTCTGTGCATTATTTTGTTGAGAAAAAGAGACTCCTTCCCCTGGTTTATCTAAACCAGATTAAGTTTCCTAGAGGCTGAAGAAGAAATACAGTACCTAAATAAAGGACCTACTGACTGTACTAATTCAGTTGCTTTTTGTGCTTGCTTATTGTGCTCACTGTTCTCTTGAAGTTATATTAATCAGCATCATTTTCTGCTTGGGTTCTTCCTAGACAGAATTTATCTAAGAATAGGTTATACATACTTGGAGAAAGCTTAATTTGCAAACTGACCGTCTCTTACCGTTATACAGGTAAACCATCTATTTCCCACTCAGATGCTCAGGCATGCAGACATTTAGAAGACCCTACCTGGTGCCTTCCAGTACATCCGGTAACTCTGGTACAGTCTTCCAGAAAAGAAAGAAAAGCAACTTCTAAATGTGTATGCATTGGCATACATGACCTTGTGCCAATGCATATGTCCTGTCACCTAGCTCACATGAAAAACTGGACCAAATGAGTGGTATAAAACATATGTCTGACAATGGGATTCAATTGCTTTTTTTGTATGTTGATTCACTTGGCACATTCTGCAATTAAATGACTGTAACTAAGCAGAATTTTGATGTCTTCACATTGGAAATAAACACTGGATATTGCATTAAAATTTCAGAGAAATGTTACTCAGAATATTACCATAAGTGCAAATATTTAAAAGTTTGCACACAAAAATATATGCAAAACACTTGCAAATACATACAAATGCAAAAATGAGCTTTTTGAATAATGTTTTTAAATGTGGTGTCCACCTTACACAGAATGCATCTTCTTAAATCTTCAATTATTTGTCTTTTAAGGAGTTTCAAATTACTAAAATTAATCTCTAAGAATAAAAAAAAAGAGAGAACCCCACTCAGTATTTGTACTGGTATTTTGACCTCTTCTAACACACCTATACCTGCAAATGTGAAGCCCTCTCTCCATAGAACTTCATTCTAATTCTGACTTTTAGCCATGTATTCACTGAAAAAACTGTTGGTTTTGGATTGTTTGGGGGTTCTTTTTGGGTTTTTTGGGTTTTTTTTTGTGGGGGGAGGTGTCTTATGTAATTCAGTGAACCAAAATAACGTCCAGCAAACTAGCTTTTATTAATGCTGAGATATCAAAAGTTCCTTTGTAAGAAACGTTCTGGCACTCACAAGCGTCTCTGAAAAAGGCTGCTGTGTGCATCTCTTTTGGAACATTTCTCTTATTTTTTCCCCATTTCTCCTGAGTTAAGCCACCATATCTCAGGTCATAGTAAAGGCAGCAGCAGGCCAGAGTGAAGGCTGCTCATGCTGTTGCACATTGAAGAGAGAGCATTGACCGCTGTGAGAATCATAAACCTCTCAGTTTGATGATCAACTGAGCAGTAAATTAATTAATCATCATTTTATGCCTCATCAAGCACTTTGCTGAGACTCTCAACAGGGGCCAGCTCAATTAGCCAATGGGAAGCAGACTGTTTTGTTTAGCTGGGTGAGTCTTCCATAAACAGAGGAAGCTTTGACAAGCTAATAAATATGTCATCTGTCTGTGTCACTAGCTGCAATGTGGCTCCACCTGTAAAGTTGTGGGATTCTGCTTGGTATGGTAGATAGTAACTTGAAAGAATGAGTGCAAGGTATCGTAACTCCTTCTCACACAAAGCACTTCTCATTGTTTATCAGGATCCCTGCCCAGTGAATTTGGGCTTGATTATTAGGAATCAGATACTTATTTTTGATTACTGAATCTGATATTTATATCCTGTTACAACAGATTCCTCTGTTAGGCATAGTAAAACCAGTCAGGTGCATTTATAATTATAAAATGCTCCTTTCCTTTTTTTTCCTTCCCTAGAGAAAAAACAAAAAAAACAAAAAAAAAAAAAAACAAAAAAAAAAACAATGCCCACCCCTCACAATAAATGTTTGTGAGAACAAGCTTGTCAAGGTAAAAGCTTTTGATTAAGCGGCAATGATGTTTCTGTCAAAACAGACAGGTTTGAAAAGTCCTTGTATGAAGTCCTGTGGTTCCACTGAAGTTACTGGAGTTGCACCAATCTAACTGCAGCCAGAATTCAGTTCCTGATGCATTAGATATTTAATCACTCAGAATGGAAAACAGAAATCTTCATTTAGAAGTTTCAGCCTTGAACCAAATCACTGACTGTTGCAAATTTGTGCCACTGACTTTCATGTACCTTTATGGCCCTAAGGACCCATTACGAGTTTCTAATCTGATTTTCTGCATAACACTGCCCATAACCTCTGGCTGAACAAGAGATAATCACTAACATTTCCAATCTTTGATGAAAGATTTCAGGTGATGGAAAATCTAGCACATCCCTTGATAAACAACTTTTATAATTAATTATCATCACCAGTAAAAATGTGCATCTTATTTCAGACTTTATTTTATCCATCTTCAAACTCCAAATATTTAATTTTCCTAAATCTTGATTCAGGGGAAGAGGCCCCAAATTTCTTGTGACAAAGATCTCAACAGAAACAGTTTCTCCGAACTTTTTTATCTTGAGAAAATAAACAGTGTTCTTAGTAGACTGAATGGCATTTTCATTCACTCAGCATCCCATAGTGTTATGTGTAACACTGATGTGTTACCAGAGCTGGAAGGAACCACCTTCTCCTTCCTTATTCCTGGCCATTGACACACAAGTTCTACAGAGACAAATGTTACTTTTCTAAAATTTTGTGAGTTTTATTCCACCCTCCTAGTTTTGGACCACTGAGACTGATCGCAGTGGTAAGATGCTAACAGTTTAGTACAATGGCATTGAAGGGCAAAAAGGATGAAAGAATGAGTTGCTAGGAAATATGTCTAGCCTTCACATGACTAAGTGTCAGGGCACAACATAACTCTTGGTCCACCATAGAAAGTGCTTTGGTTTCCCAATAAGAAGATGGAGAAATACCAGCAACATTTAGAAATGGTGACTGCAGGGTCTCCTCAAGTTTCCATACAGACTAGAATGAAAATTCAGTACACCTGCCTCTCCAACTGGTAGGAATTGTAGCACCTCAGCTGGAAACAACAGCTCCAATGTTGGAAACCAACACAGCCAGCCTTAAAACTTCTTCCTAGAGTTAGACCATCATGTGAAGGAGTGCAAGAGATACTTACATGTAATGCAGTTTAGTCCCTAGGAGGCTTCTGTCAGTCTTGTTCTCCCACCTTAAAATGTCTGTTTTTTCTAGCATGCAGTTTAACACAATGTCTAGACTGTGCTCTGTATGAGCACTTCATATGTACAGCTCCATCAGCCTTTGTACCATGTACAGATTTTATTAGTAAATGTTTTCTATAGTTCTTCCAAGCCATTGTAAAAGATAGAGTGGAACAGAAATCTCTTCATTCCTCTGTAAATGACTGCACACATTGATGACTTCTTTTAGCTGTTCTGTTTTAAACTCAATCTGTCTGGTTTTAATCCATTTACATTTCTGCAATGATTTCACACAGGACTAACTTTTGGCTATGTGAAGCAACATGCATTAGAGCCTTCCAACTGTTAAAAAAAAAAAAATTAAAAAAAAGGCAAACCACAAACCTGTGAGCCTAAACAAGCTCTTCACCTCAGTAGAGGTTACTACATAGACATCCTGGATGATGTCCTTGCCTAGACAAAAGGAAAAGGAACAACAACAGGAAATGGGGAATGGTGGAAAGAAGGAAAATAGGAAGATGTAATTTATGCAATTTCAAGGATGGTGAAGGCCTTCTGGAATGGAGGAAGGAGTAACAGGATAAATGCCAGCATCTAGAAATGGTGAGTCAGGAAAGGGGCACACAGTGACTTTCTGCAGAAGACCTAGTGATATAACACATTTGACCTAGAGAAGCACAAACTGATCCTACGCTTTATCAGGATGGTGAGCCTTAAATACATCTCTGCCAGATATACCTAGAGAGTCTTCTCTGTAAGCAAATTTCTGATTCCACTGAAAAGTAATACCAATTTTATTTGACCAGCCTACTTCCCACAGATCAGACTGATCATCAATGAGTTTCCTGTACCTGGACATGTGGTTTCATGCTTAGTTTTGAAAAAAGTTTCTCAATGAATTCTTGCATGGAAATTACTAATTTTGGTATCATTCATATGTGTGGATGAGATGGAATATTTGTATTCCTTCATACTTGTCATACTGCAGTTGGCAAATGCAAGCATATTTGCGCTGTTCAAAATTTTGCTCCTGTTGCTTAGGTATAAGTCTATTACTCTATTACTCACAAAACATTTTACCATATGTAATTATTTCAAGGGATGGGAGGGTGCCAACTGACACAGCAATATATTTCATAAATTAAAAATAATGAGTTGGTTTTGCTAATATTCATGAAACTTTTTTTTCCTGACTACTCAGATGAATGGCTGATATTTCTTTCAAACTCAGCAATTTTGCCTTGCAAGGGTTGGTGTGAACAGTGGTTTCTGCTTCAGGTCATGTGGGTTCAAAGATCTAGAGTTTCACTTTGAATTTGATGATTGCTTACTGAGAACCATTTGTCTTCACTCGTATAAATCAACCTACATTCGTCAAGAATACGCCATAGTTTCCTCAATGCTTCGAAAAAGAGGGAGTGAGCTTCTAGCATGATTTTAATGGTTATAGATTTCATAGTGAAAACTTTGCAGAGTGATACTCAAAACAATTCTTTGGAAAATACATATGTTTCTAGTCCGCATATCTCTCACACTTGTGTTTCAATGTCTTTTGAAAACAGCAGACACTTTTTTCAAGCCTGTGATTTAAATAGAAACTCAACCTGAAATGGGCTTCTACTGCACTCACATGGGCCCTGATCCGGTTCTCATTAGAGTTTGATCAGAGGCTTTCAGCAACCTCAGGGAACACTGGACTGTGGGGCATTAGTAGCAATATGTTATTACAAAACCAAGTAGAGACAAGTAACATAAAGGAAGAACTTCCCCCCATTTTACCTTTACTTTCATCTTCTAGAAAACTCTGTATGCCACTAGTCTTAAACTAGGAGAAGCAAATCTGAAGGACTTTAGCTCATTTTCCCACTTTGCTTTTGTGGATAATTTTCAGTGATAATTTTTCTTTGTTCACAATGTGAAATTCATTCCGCCTTGTTCTATTTTACAATAACCATTCCTAAAGATACTTTGAAGTGAACAACACAAAATAATCATAAATCTCACTGTCATATAGACATATGTGAACTTTCTTTTGAAAGCTTCATTGTTACTCATCTTTTCTGCCTGGGATTACCCCAACCCCATACTTTTCATCTTTTATCTTTCTTATGAGGGGCAGAAACTTTAAATATTTGACAAACTCTAATCTCAACTACAATTTGACTAATTACATCACATGCATTTTGTCCCTTTTGTTTTTGTCCGAGGTTAATACTGGAATGTCTCAGATGAGTTCATAGGCAGTTCATTTATGCATCCAAAGACTAACAGTGAAATGAAGAAATACATAGCACAAAGAAACTTCACTTAAGATCATTGGAAATATGACTATGCTGGTGATTAAACAACAAGATCTAATCTGGTTTCAGGCCTACAGCTGAAAATCATCTTTCGTAGAAGTGTGCCTGCCAAGGTTATTGTAAAATTATCCCAGGCACCAAAGTGATGAATGGTCCCAGCATTTGCTGTGATATGGATGCCATCCCTGTGGGGCTTCACCAAGCAGGATTTTTCATGTGGACAGACTCACATGGAGGACAGATGGGAAAGAAAACAAAATTAGTTGATCTGCACTAGAGCAAAAATCCATCTTTCCTTTGCTACCCAGATTGTGCACTTGTTTTTTTTCAGACACGGAAATGTGTTCTTAAATTATACGACTCTTCCTTTTTTTCCTTTGTGGAGTGATCTAAATGTTTTATGCTGACTTTGGGTTTAGTGCTGATTTGCATTCTTGAACTTTCATGCCAGCCTAATTTTAGACATGCTAAGCAGCAGGCCTAATATCTAACTTAGGAAAAAAAAAAAAAAAAAAACTGTGTCTCCCGTTGCATTAGGAACAGCTTTAGTCAGATTTTGAAGACAGGCAGTTCTTAACAGGGAAAAAAGTTTCAAATGGAAACGATCACTCAAGTTTAGCTTTGTCGAAGTCCAACTAATGAGCCAGTCAAAGAGTAACAGTTTCATTTAGCAGACAGGCAGGCTTCCTAGGCCCCAGTCCCGGTATGATACAAGCAATCCTGCTGACGAAGATTCTGTAACCAGTGCCTTGCAGAACTGGGGCTAGTCTTGGTTCAGGCAGCACATCTGAGAAAAATCAGCTCTTAGACGTTTTAAATGCTTGATAGTGAAAAGAAGTCTCTTTGATACTTATATCATTATGTGCTTGTGACAAAAACGGAAGGAAGGAGCTAAACTATCCCTCTGTTGCAACTTAAAGTAGTGCAGTTTGAATCTGCGATAACAAAAAGTTACAAAGAAGCTCATTATGTATTTGTCTAAAAAGCAGATTTTGGATAAGTCGCCATTAGACTGCTTTAAATTTTAAATGTGCTGTTAACTACACATCATCACGTTTTGGATGTAAGAAGCATTATAACAACAACTGTTCTAGAGGGGAGAGAAATGCAACAAATACTTGTTGTGTTTTTCTATCTACATTTATTGCTTAATCAGATTTCCCAGGGTGAGAGGTTAAACTCAGAAAGCCAGCAGAGATGTTAGGATTATTTAACTGCAATATAACTAACACGTTGAGAACTGATTTGTCAGAATGAACTGCAGTCCAGAGTGTTCTGAGTTTTCAAACTAAATTTGTTCTTAAGATAAAAGGCACTTTTTAAAGAATCACAGTTTTTGTTCTAACCATTCCCCCACCCTTGCCTCCAAGGCATTTCTTATAACTCTGATAAAATCACAGACCAGGTGCTCCAAGACTTTCAAAATAATAAATTCCAATCTGTCACTGAAAAATAAAAGGTTAAACAAGTTTATAGTGGGAGTTCTGTTCCAGGTATTATTTTGAAAGTATATGCCTAATTTATCATTTTTCAGTAATAGTTACAAGTGATAAAGATCATGTAAATACTCTGTATTAGAAATAAGCTTTCATTTTGTCATGCAGATAGTGCTAATGACTAAATAGACTAAATAGACTTTAATCGGGAGATCTCAACCTACTAACATTAGGACTTCTTAAGAGTAGTGTTACAATCAGATTTTCTCTAAAATAAAATGCCCACACTGTAAAAACAAAAGCAAAATTAAAATCAAACATTAGTTACATACTAGTTTTTATAAGAAACAGAAGCATGAAAACTTTTCACAAATCACCTACTTTGGAATGGACCTTGTATAGGTTCAGTGGGTGCATCTACCAAGTGGAACAAGGCAATGGAAACTGCTAACATCTTCCATATGTGACAGCCTTTAAATTATAATACCATTTTGGATACAGTGAATGGCCTGTTCTAAAACAGCAGTGTGTCAGACGGGTGGCTGTGCTTCTCTGAAGTTTCTCTTCCGCTGCTTTCAGACAGTCTTATACAGTCCTAATTCTGCTATCTTGTCTATCATTTATTAAAGTGTATAGCTACAAAAGTAGTACAGGTTTTGCCCAAAAGGTCTGAAATATGTGCTTTGATTCACCATAAATCAAAGGGAAAACTATAGTTCTCAGCCATTTTGAAGCCAGGAGGAAAATCCAGGCCCCAGTCAAACAAAGTACTTTCTTGCATCCCACTCAATTCAGTGTTTTTTCGCTATCTGCAGAATGGGCTGCACAGTCTCTGTCAGATTCTGTGGTTTCTAAATCAAATATGGCAGCATTTGGGTGGCATTATGCTGCAAGAAGGTAGCAAAGGCTTATAGATAGGCTTCCACACATTTATATATATATTTGACAGGCTGCACAAAAGAAGAGAGGCTGTGTCGCTCAACAAGAAACAAAACTTCTCTCCTACTACTTCCCTCTATGCCACTCTAAACTCTCTCTCTTATTTCCCCAGCTTTCAAAAAAAAAAAAAATTCTTTCTTTTTAGCCTCTTCCCTCCCTGATCCATATAAATACAGTGGCAGTAGTTAACTGCCCTGAAATCTTTCCTGTTGAAATAATTTTCAGAGAAGTCATAAACAGAGCTCACTCTAAGCTTAGCTTGTATGGACTGAAGAGGTGAACTTACAAACTCTTCAGATACAATTAACAAATGAACTCAGGGCACTTTCCCGCATAAAGCTTGAAAAGAGTAAAACTGCAGATTGAACAGAATTGAAAAATTAGTTTCTTCATACATAGTTAAAGACTGTTCTTTGAAAGGAAGCAAAGCTCTTCCCCATGGAATCTTCTGCTACATTTTGAAACTCTAGGAAAGATTTATACCAATTTCATTCAAGGAGTAAAAAAGAAGATAAATGGCTATAGCTATACCATATATCTGTATTGAGTTTTCTCAACCTGGAAGTAAGCTTCTACTGCTAATACACAAGTAGAATGAGGTTTCCATTGCTTACTCGTAAGATTACAATGCAAGTTTCACAATGCATACAATGGTGAAGCTTTGCATCTTTAAATGTGGAGTCTTTTAGCAAGGCAAGTAAATTACTCTAAATTAATACTTATAATGTTTTAGGAACAGTAAAAAAATCATTCTCCAAGTAATTTGTGGTAATTCTTATTAAATAGTAAGCAGCTAAGTTATTTACTATGAATTGAACTGAGATAAATGAATTGGTAGTTTCTTGAAACTAGAAACAATTATTTAATTTATATGTAAAAATAACACTTAGGAAAGTTACTACTAATTAATATTATTAGTTCTTACTTAGATGCCATAACTAACTGTGCTCTATTATGTACTCCTGTAGAATGTGAAAGATGCTTTGCATTACTTACAAAATGGGCATTTCTTTTACTCCTTCAAGGCAGATGAGTTTTGAGTGTTCTTTGTTTGTACTGCATTTCTTTCTTTTAGACAGATATTTAAATCTTCTTTTTTGAAGATGAGAAATATTTGGGCACATCAAACTTATTTTGTCACTGTACATTACTTCTGATAAATAATAAAAATAATTAATAATTAAGAATTTCAGAAAACCTTTATTTTACAGCTAGAGAGAGCTGGGAGGAAATGGTGGTACTGAGCTTCAGCACCAGAGAGCAGCACCATCCAAGAATTGTGGTTCAAAGTTCCTCCCCTGAACCCCAATCCTGTTCTGGATGAAACAGACATCCCCTCACTTATTTGGGGGTATAGAGTATGTAATTCTCCTTTTGGAGAACTTTCCCAATTGACACATGTAAAGAGGGACTCACAGCAATGCTCAGGGCTTTCTATCACTTTGATACATACCCAACACATTCGCTTGTGGAATAGCACCGGTAAGTAGCCCAAGTTTTCACACCTGAGCATATGATTTATCTAGATCTAACATGATTGGGAAAAGGACTGTCAACCATAAGACCAGCCCTGTACCTCAAACAGATGGTTTTGGGTTAGCAATATCTATCCCTCTATTTTCTTTTGTGTAGGATTTATAATAACAATAATGTCAGAGTGATTAGTAGACATTTCTGTTCTCCTTGGGAACAGTTCAGCAATGCCCTCTGGCAGTTTTTGCGCTGAACATGGGAGCGCAAAAGAAAGTCTAAAAAGCATGCAATTACCTCCAGGAAATAATTACAATGCAAAAAGCACTGGATAGCCCAAGCGACATTCCAGTAAAGAGGTGAACTTGTATCATTGCCCTGCTTTGCCTCAGGGATATTCCTGCCAAAGGAATATCATCCAGTTCCAAGAACAGCCAAGGACGGAGGTGGGGCTGTGCGTCAGCCATTCCAGGTCCGAGCCTCAGGGAGCCAGAAGCTGTGGGCAAAGGAAACTCCTGCTAAGCCAAGCACTGACATTGCAACTACCAAAAGCCAGGGCAGCAAAGCTTGCTGGAGGTGATTTTTAACCACCAGGTTGGAAACCAAACCACACCCAGAGCAGCCTTGCTTGTGTATGAGACTTTCTTATTCCAAAAATTAATGATTAAGAGAAATATGGGAAACAAAGTATTTTTTCATGCCTAGTTCTGTTCACACTCACTCTCCTGGGAGCGGGATCAAACAATTCTCTCTTCTTGGACTACGTTAAACTTCAAAGTTTAACTGAATGCTGGATTTCTTTCAATTCTAACCTTCTTTCAGTCTCTGCTGAAGGAGTCTCTCTCTGTCCGCCACAGGTAAAAACTGTATCCAAACCACACCGCAGAAACTATGGCTGGAAGAGCAAATAATTAAGGTGAATGTGGCCAGGTTTTATCCAGCAACTTTTCCCACTCACTACAACCTTTTAAATCAGTTCAGCTACGCTCACGTAAATACACACAAAACCTGTATTTAACTAGGTAAATTTTCTTACCTAGCTACTGTTTCCAGAGACACACATAACAGCAGCATTTAGTACATGGTACTATTGTTCTCTTTAACTTACTTTCAAAATGCCTTCAAATATTGTATACCGACTATTTCAGAATTGGAATCAACTCTTCCACATTTTCTAGATGCCTTCTGGGAATATACAAAATAAAATTTGATAGGACAAATAAATTAATGCACTTACATACCTCTTTTCTGTCTCTGTATTATCACTATCATAAAAATGGAATTTGACTTGAAAGTCTGCAGTGCCTGAATACACTTTCAGCACCCTCAGCTGATTCGTACTATGCAGCTCTGTACTACAGTGCTGCGTTCCAGACACTTGGTCAAACCAAACCCGTCTTCTGAGCCTTCCAAGGTATGCCATCTACAATGCTCAGAGATGGGCCTGCCAAAACTGTCAGATTATGTGCTTTCCAAATAAAACAAGCAAATACACAAAATGCTGAAGCTGAAGTTGCCTCAAGCACTTTTACCTCACGTAACCATCACTTTTGGAAAGGTCCCATTGACCTTGGCAGCATATTCAAACATGGCTGAACAGTTCTTGAGCAATTTTTCCGATGAATTAGGCACAAACAGGCATGTGTCATTGGGCACACATGAAGCTTTCTATCTCCTTGTTCCCCTTAAAAATTAATAATTTTTCAAAACTGCCATGAAAAGAAAGTCACAGCAAACAGTGTGTCCTACTGTATTACCGGCTCATGTTTGGTATTTGAAATTACCTAGCTAGATGCTTTGTAAACACCACAGAGTTGAGTTCTGACCAGAGACCAGTCACATGCATTTGTCTTTTCTGACATTCATCTTAATCACAGAATTATCATAAAGTGGACATGTGAACTGACTGTGCATAGTTCCGTCACCAAAGAGAGAAAACTTATGAATTTGGAAGCATTGATACTGTGTGTTAAACTCAGCCATCAGTTTTTCACAAATGTAAAAGCCACATCAGTGAAAGCAGAGAATAGTGACAAATATATTACATGCTGTGCATGAAGTCTATCTATTCACTAGTTTTAAAATGTTTTAGGAAAGTGTACAAAAACCATCCCACCGCTACAACTGCCATCTCACAGAAGTCTTCACCTCTTATTTTATTGCCAGATGATTCTACAGATCTGCTCTTTTTTCCTGCCAATTGGTTGTCACACATCATTACCCCAGTGCCATCAGTGCTTTGATCTGGGCAGGGAATCAGTGCTACATTGATGCTTCTGCAACGGATGAATACTCCCTCCTTGGCTGTCTTTCTCCATTTCCTCACCTGTCCCATCAGGTGCCATTCTTCATTTGTCTCCATTCTGCCATCGATCACTTTTTTTGCACCCATACCTTAACTCTCAAGTTGGCCTTCCTTCTTTCATGAACTTCATAACTCCAGTACCTTTCTTTCCTCTTCTCACACTTCTCTTTCTCCCTTTTCCCTGTGGGTCATATGAAAAAAAAAAAAAAAATCAGAAAACCTGGGAGAAGAGAAAGGGAAAATGAAACAAATTGTGTTAGAAGACAGCACCTCAAACAGAAAAATTATGATTCATCGATAGCTTTCAGCACACATCTTTTTTATATACTACTTGGACTGGCATCAAACGTAAACATCTTTTACCATGAGAATCTCCACTCATCATTCTACTTTGTTCCTTCAGATTTTCCCACATTGATGACATGTTCCAAAAGCTTTCTTGCTTTAACATCATGTATTATGGAAACAGATTTGGGCTGCTATGAAACACTCATCCCAACTCAATCAAAATGTAACAGAAGCCTTAGCTCTATATTTTCATCTGCATATGTCAGGACACAGTTCAAAGGTCAATAGTATTTTCCCACTTCACAAAGGGAAAGACCAAAAAAGAGAAACTGTTTAACCAAACAAACCAGTAGCATAGCCACTTGGTCACTAAGGTGTACTGCCACAGGAGCAAAGTGAGAAAGCCATCTACAGCCTGAGTAGAAGTACAGTCCCTTCATTGCTACAGCTTCAGCTGGAACTTCATCTATAAAAAGAATGTGGGGCTGGATTAAGAACGGGTATTTAATTATGTTTTCTTACTTTCTTATAATGTTTATAATTGAAATGCCTATATAGAACTGTTTTCTTACAGTTTAGAAAAAATACAACAAAACTTAGCAGTAATTATAAATCAATATTGCTTCTGAAGACTAGCTAGGTACATAGAGGATTTTATGGAACTGCTAAAGTAGAATTATGTCCTTTTGCCCAGTGACATTCTAAGTCAATATGACTCCATGGTTTCTTTCAAACATATACTTGTGAAGTATATTTGCATTAATTTATAATGAGGCAGTAAGTTAGTAAACTGCACTATTTCAAACGCTATTATTCATTAGCACAAGTACAGACAATTAACTATCTTGAAACTTTTATTTAGAATTAAGAGAGGAGGGAAACATGAGAGCAGTTAAAAGCAAGATTTCTCAGGAAAAAAAAGCAAAGCTATTTAATGTTCATTTCAATTTGTTTTGATGTTTAGTTGTTTTTTTCAGTTTGCAGTAAGTGCCTTGTTATGATCACGTGAAAAGTTATTAGAGAAAAGAATAAAGCTTTTTAGGATTTATTTTTTCCAACAAAAGTTAGGGGAATTAAATAAAAACAAACTGAACATAAAATATGTAAAGATAGTACAGGTTGCAATTTAATAGCTTATTTTTAAAAAGGAAATTTAGTACAGCAATGTCATTAGCTACTTGAAAATGAAAAATCATACTTAAACATGCCAGGAATGCTGACAAGTTTTCCTACATGAGCTGGAGTGTGAATGACTAGTTATTATACTTATTGTATTTGCAATCAGAATAAATTAGATTACAATATTATTCGAACATGTAACCGGAAATATAATTGTCTTTCCAAAAAATCACATGGCCTAAATAATATAGATTTTTGTGGTAAGATTTTAAAAGCAAAGTGTTCTCTCATGTTCACTGTGTTTGTTGTTCCATCACATAAACATAAACTACTACAGTTCACTGTCAGTTAACTCCAATACAATTTTGAATCCCAAAATTAATGTTTACTCTTATAATATACTGAACGAATTAAAATCAAAATGATACTGCAAAGAAAAATGTTCCTCTCCACAACAGGTAATCATGATTTAAAAGAATATAAAATCAACCTATCGTCACAATCTCAATGTAAGTAGTATTAATGGTAACACAGCTGTTTGATTTTTAAGTGTCTGCACTGAAAAGATATATTTGATGTGACAGTTACCACGGCAACTACTCAGTTTCAGTGCATGCTAGGGTACATAGTTGTGTAAAAGCTGTTGAAGTATCAGACCTCACTGTGACAGCCTTACAATGTATATTTGTATGTAATTGTTTTCTTTCTTTCTTAAATGGAAAGAAATTTCAAGAGAGTAACATTTAGCTGTCCTGCAACTTAGTATTGTTTCACGAGTGGTGGTAGGATCTTTTAATAGCAATGTGGAAAGAACACTCACACAGAGAACTAGTGAGAAAGGACAAAAAGTTTTCACTTCATCATATTTTCACAGTTAGGATTTCTCTGGATTCTTGCATGCCCAACAAAATTTGTGGTTTGAAATTATTGTTCATGTCTTGCTCCTTACCATTTTCACTTTTTTTTTCTTTTTTTTTTTTTTTTTTTTGCTTGGGCAGACTTTTACCTTGGACTTTCCAATCTGAGTATAAGTATTACATAAACATTTCTAGAAAAAGTAACCTTTACAAATAAAAAATACTGATCATTTTGGCTCTTGTATGTATCACACTAAGTTTATGACAACTTTGCATCTAGGAACAGAGTTATGCTCTACAGGAAAAAAAAAAAAAAAAAGGAAGATTAACGAAAAAGCAGAAGAGGCCAGACAATCTCAGAAAATACCCAGAAATTTCTAAAGGTCTAGCACGGGTGTATCTGAAGCATGAATTAGTTCTGCAAAATAAAACCTTTGTTTTGGAAAAGAAACTATCAGGAAAGTGTTTAGTGCAACGGTGAACTTCATGAATACTCTTCCTAAGAACCTAAGTGAGAAATTTCAAAACCTCAAAACCTTGTTTCCTGTTAACTACTAAAACTCACCAGAGGGGCATTGAGGCTACACCAGAGAGGACAAACCTAAACTTTCTTGTCTTGCTGTTATCATTGTTGGAAAAGTGGTGTTTACTATGTCAGCTCAGAAGCTGTGGGCAGTTCAATAGCTGGCATCTTCCTGTGTCATGGGATGAAGAGAAGCTTACAGAACTTGGTAGACTCAACAACAGAGTCCTGAAGCTTGAGTCTTCACTGCAGAGGTGGGTGACCCAAGTTTTCCAAGATGGAAGGTCAGAAAAACCATCTCCCCTACTCATGTAAAGAGCTCCCACATAGCCAGACTGAGTGGTGGGGCCCAACCAGAATGAATGCAGATTTCTTCTGGCTGACATGCCTCTGTCTCCCTCCTGCCAGTGTTTATGAGGGGGGCAGGGAGGGACGGGATTGGATGACAAGAGCAGGAGAAAGGGGAAAACTTCGCCTGTCTGCTCTTACCCAGATACAGCTTGGGAACGCACCCCCATCAGACAGCTCTGAATTAGTCTGGGCATAGCCAGCCAGTCAGGCCACATTCCCTCCAGCTCTCCTACCTTGCCTGCCTGAAGCCCTCCCACTTCATGGTTATGTGGTCTACGTCAGTTTTAGTTCACCCCAGCTGCGTGTACCTGCTGTACCACGCCAGAGCTCTGGAAAGAGGGAAGTGGCAGTGGAGGTCTGGAGAGCAGGGAGACAACCCCAAGCTACATTCCAGAGAAAGTAGCAGTCTCAGGTGCTTCCCCAAGGCAAAGATGGCTGTCTACTGCCCCGGCTGCCTCTCCCCAAGGGCATGTTGTGGGGCAGGGACGGTTAAACAGGTTTCAAAATGTGTGGTGATGAGGGGAAGGCAGAGAACATAAAGTAGGCCTGCAAGAAAAGCATTTCAGAACTTCTTTTAGTTCTTATTGCTGCCCCTCTGGTAATCTCTGAAGCTCATAAACTTCCCAGAATGTTGTGCCACATTTGAATGCTTTGAAATATTAAATATCTGTATATAGGTTCAGTTACAAGGTCTTCAAATTTCCATGATTTTCTGAACTAAGATTATAACCATTTAATTTCACAGATGCCTACAATTTTTGTGCTGTATATAACAGTTCTTATTAATATCTTCACTCATACAACATACATTTAGAAAAGGAAACTTCATCTTGAAATCTGTGCCAAACATGGGTCCTTGTGTAGGCAGAGATCTTTCCTTTCCTCTGCTGGTAGGCATGGCACCATTTTTCTGTGGTAGAAGCAAGAGAAACCCTTCATGATTATTTCACATGTGTCTGTGTTGTCTTTTCTACCTGGATGGTGGAGGCAAAGAAGAACCAAGCAGAAAGTAGACTTAGGCTTCATTACACCTGACAGAGAACAGAGAAGATATTTATGTTCCTAATGGGGTGACTTCCTTAAGGGTCTGAAGACAGCCAATTGGATTCCCATCTTTTCCATTTTTTCCATGGAAAAATGGAAAATTCCACACTTTTCAATAAAGTCAAACTAGAGTAGTGACAAAGGTCACCCATACACACAGACGGAAAAGAGTTATTTTCAAGGAATAACTAATATAACTTGCTATGGATTCAGATTAAAAACTTCTCCCACTTCAGACAGTCAAGAAGCAGAGTCTGCAACTGCTTGGCTGTGCTTCAGCCGTTTGCTCCAAGTTCACAGGGATTACCATCAGAATTGCATGGACATGATAGAGGTTATCCTAATACATGAGTTGAACTCACATCTCCACAATCCATGAACAAGGTAAGAGATAGAGTTACCAGACAAGAGTCCTACAGATAACACAGCATTTCTTCTGCACGTTTCCAAAGGCTCCTCTGCAAGCTGACGCAAAACAGCTTGTGAGGAAATCTGTTTCTTCTTTCTCCCTTCTGTTTTTCACCTCCACCCAAGAATAATCAGACCAGATATCCAGAATATCCATCTGCCGTTCCAGATTCACTCTTCAGAAGTTATATTCCACTTGTACTGTCTACTAAATGCCTTTCTTTAGTGATTATGAATGTCTTTTACTGTTAAAGATTCTCCACAGTTATAAGGTCTAAATCTGTTTTCTCATGAATAAGCATCAACAGACACAATCTCTGGGACTACCATGTTGACCACATGGAAGAGTGACCTATGGCCAACAAGTTGTGAAGAGAAAGCTTGAAGAGAAAGCTGTATATAAATCAGAGGGGATTTGGTTCCAGAGATGCTCCAGGCAGCACCCAAGAGGTACAACGTTTAGCCCTCTTGTAGAAAGGGAGTTTGAACCTTCCATATACGGCTCAAGGTTCAGCTTCCTCACGCCTGGGAAGACTGGCTGCCAGAAGAACCACTCTGGCCTTTCCACCATCTTCACAGTGAGATTCCATTTTGACCAACCAGGTGAGGGCCTCCGAGAGGCTTTGTGAACAATTAGTACTGAGGGTGATAGGCTACTTTAGATCTCTGATTGTCTTTTCATTCACACCATTCTAAGGATACAATATTCTTTCAAGGTTTAGATTATGATTAAAAGTTTGAAGCTTCTTCACAGAACTTACTTTAACTTTCAATATTTCAGGGTTTTTTGATTGAATAATCTTTGAAAATTTTGTTACCAATTATGTTGCTTGTGTCTATTACTAGGAGAACTATTAGTAAAAATTTATTATTATTGTGAACAAAAATTTGCTACAATGAGAAGTCCAACTGAGACCACTTCAATTTGAGAAAGCCACATATCTTTTCCCGTTTTTTCTGAAAGCAAAGAATAGCTGGCAACGAAATAGTACAGCTAGAGGAGTCGTTACTATCCAGTACACCCACACCTGAGGGCCTAAGCTTGAAACTATGAAAGAAGGGTGTAACAGAAAGGTCTACCAGTCCTTGCTAAGACTCTTACATGTAGCATGCTGCAGAACAGGCCTACTAAGGTGGTCACAAGAATAAATCAAATCCCTGCTGAAACTTTTATCGTTGCTGCCCTTGAGTTTGACAGTGACTGTGTTGGGACACGGAAGAAAATTGTGATGGTATTGTGACTGTGGAGTTTGCTTTATCATGCCCCTACATCAATGAGCTGTAGTCAAAAACTGTAGTGTATTTTTTTACACAAAGTTTTGTAACCACAGCTTTGTGAATGACTGTCCTTTAGAGACATTCACATGTAGCACAGTGTATGGAAGCAATTGCTTTATCCAGCATAAACCACGGCAGGTTACTGAAAAATTCCTTTGAAGTGTCAGGTTGGGCAAGTTCCCAAGGAAACATTAAATGTTTTAAAGACTTAAAGACTTACAATCTAGTACTCCACAAAGTTATTGCATTGGTACCTTAATGAATAAAAACGAGGCAAAACACTTCAGTGGTTTATCTCAAGTGAGTATTCTTCAGTGTACCTTCTTTCAACATCCAGAACTCTATGCACTGATAAACCTTAATGTTGTTCTTTTCTCATGGGCAAGAGGTCTGTGAAGAGTTGATTGGGTCAACAGAAGAATTGTGTATTGGGTTATATTCATGTAGCAGCCAACTCAAGAAAATACTGAAATTGTTCTTGCAAGAAGTGAAGATAGGGCCAATAAAACTGTTCATTAGACAGCAGATGTCCTCCTGTTAGCATATGTGTCAGTCATATAGGAATCCTTCCCTTCTTCCCTCTCCTCTCATACTATAACCAAGTTTAATTTTGTAAAGACTTAGCAAAGACTGGACCAGTATGTTGGACTTGTATTAGGCCAGTGGTTGATTCTGCCTACAGTATGTACACGTCTTTGAACTTGACTGTGCAACCTGTCAAGTCATATCTTATATCCTAGACTACTTCTCCTTCCCAGCAAGATCTACAGTCTTAGATGCTTGGAAACCAACTGCATCCTACTCCAAGAATATAAAGTACTAACTAGGAAGAAAATAAGATACTTGTTTTCCAAACATACATATTAGCCAATGGATCACATATTGTCTCTCTGCTGCCAAGAGAATATATACAACCCAGATGATATTTCATAGCTGATCCTTATGGGTAGTGAAATGTTTAAAATCCTCTCTCATGCAACTGGGCCTGCATGAAGGCCAACAGTAACACAACTGTTGTCATTCTGAAGTAGGGTACAGAAACTTTACATTCTCATAGCAGCCTCGGTGGTGATACTTATGGCTGCCTACAATAGCATTACAGGCTATTTTTTCTTTCTTTTAAAGGCTTGTGACATTCACATGATGCAAAATTCTCTTACAAGCTTTCTAATGGAAAAAAACCCCTTTGCAATCTTTCAGCTATGGCCTGCCACAAAAGAAAACACAGTTGTAATATATTCTGAGAACTTAGAGTACACTGTGATTGTGTCACATGTTGGCAGGCTTGAAAGTTCAAATATATAACTTCAAATTTTAAGAAAGAAGTCTGTCATTTCCCTGCGGCAACCTGTAACTTGAAAGTCATTGGAAAAATGAGAGTCAGTGGCTAGTCAGATCACTACTGATGCTGCAACTGTCTGAACATGAGTATTTCTATTCTGTTGATTGGCTAAAATACTATTGTGAGTTGTTGGAAATCACAGCCATTTTGGTAAAACGTTATTGAAAAAACATTGGAAAAAAAATAAGCAAAAGGCAGTAAATTTTATCATCACAATTTCATTTCTTGCAATGTATATTTGAAAGTTAATGAGACAGTAACTCCAAGAATTTTAGAGAAGCCAAATGGTGGTACAGGAGCCATTTATTAGTGGAAGGGTTACAAAAAGTTCAAATTATTTCTAAAATGAGATCTTCAAGAATTTTGCCTTCAAAGTTGAATTCATAAGATATGAGGATATATGCTAAATTATTCCTATAAAAGGGAAACTACACACTCCACAAAGAGAATTAAATGGGAAATTAAATCAAACCTTAAGTCAGAAGTGCTACGGTAATGAGATCATATTTTTCCCTTTATTTCCTCCCACTTCAGCTCCTCCCTGAAGTTTTCAAAGAAAGCAAATAAAAAACATGTTCTAGTGAACTTCTGTGTTTTTAGATACAGGGACATTCAGTTAGTAGAGCTCTTCTATACATTCGTGCCACAGATGTACTGTATTATTCCTCTTTTCTGTTAGTCCAAAAAACACTTTTGTGAACCATCAGTACATAGAATATTATGACACCATCACACCTGGACAGCAAAAAAGCCATGGCCTGGATTGGCCTCTCGAATGAACTACCTTGCTTCATTGTTCCTTCAAATCGGCATAGCACATTAGAGAGATGGTACATCAGTTTTCCTGTCTCCTTTGCACTGAAAAGAGACATTTCTCCTCCATGATCACTTGCACAGCCATGCATAATAGTCAAGTCCATTACAAATCAGAAATATATACATGTTCTTGCCTCATAGTGACTTTCAACATACGGTTCTTCCTAACACAAGCAGGTTTTTTTGTTTTACTCACAGTATTTGCAGAGCTGGGGATGGCTCAAAAAGCATTAGAAAAACTAGTAAATTCCAGTCTACCTTTTATAATGAGAGCAATTTTTACTATAAACCTAAATTCAAGTGTCTTCTGATGGTAAACCAGATTTTCAGTTTTTTACTTTTAATAGTAGAATAAATTAAATAATACAACAAAGTCTAATACAGGAAGGGAACCCTTATTAAAACAAAATGGAACTTCATGTGTTTCTGACTGTTTGAGCCTGAGGCTTCTTCCAGGTGCTAGCAATATATCGGCAGCCAAAGTCAGGCAAAAGTTCAATGAAACACTTCTCTGCTTATAAAAATCTGACAAGCAAAACTTCCATTTACTGTTTTGAATATATTCTGTCAAGAACATTTTACTGAGAGTTCACCTCTTGAAATATCTGTTAATTAACTGCTCTACCTGGATAGTGAACTATATAGTGAAATATAGCTCTTCCTTCCATATACAGCATAGAGCTTTTTTGCATGATCCTAATCACAAAGAAAAAGTAGTCACTCAGCCTTGGGAAAAGACTTAACTTCTGCACTTTAACGCATCCACTTCTTCCATCTTTTCTTTGATTTTTACTGCTGTGATTTCTATTATGCTGCAGTATAGCAAGAATCTGGCTGAGCTACCACTCTCCAGCCTCCACCAGTAGATGCAACTCTGAATGGGAGATTTTCTAATATACTTTTCAGAATTTTTCTGTTCTCTCTTTAAGATTAAAAAAGGGTGTTGTTTTGTTTTTTTAAATTTTTGTAATAAAAAAATGTAGAATGTATTGTTTCAAATTAAGCAAAAGTTAGTAACATAAAACAAGCTTATAGTTAACTCTTTTTAAGGCTACTTTACACTTCTAAAGTAATACACAGAGGTCTTAACTGAGAATATAGATACTCATATTATTAAAGGATAAGACTGTTTTAATGCATAACACTGTGCCAAACCCAGTATGCTATAATCATCACAGGACACACTGAGCTACTACAACAAAAAAATTACACATAAAATAATGAACCCTTGGAAATGCATTTAGTTTACTGATACATGTAACCTCTACTTTCAAAACTTAATAATTTCACTATTAAAATTATCTATCTGATTTGCAGTTAGCTGTTCCAGTGAAAATCTATCTTATTAAAAAGAGTAATTAAAAAGAAAATCAAAACACCTGTGAAATTTGTTTCTCATGCAGAGACAAAGTTGTGATTTAAATGTTGGCCATCTAAGAAACAGGTTCCCAAGTTCCCAAGAATGTTTTTTGCACTTTCATCACATTTCAAAATGGAGAAAGAGACAATATAGCCATTCACTGTGTTGAACTGCATTCTGTGCATGAAGAATGTGGGTGTCCTTACAGAAAGAAACAGAATCCTGTAACTCTAAGCAGTGAGAATATCTCTGGTACACTTTCAAGTAAAAGTCAATATAGCTGTCAATTTTTAATCATTCCTCTTCCTTATTCAGCTACTGCCATCTGCCCTTATGTTTCTTCTTGTAATTCAGAAATTAAGATTGCAGCTAATGAAAATCTTTAATGAGTTACCTCTGTTTTGCACTTGGAACATCAAGATGAATAGTCATGGATAAGTTATATGTTAAGTTCACACTGACATATACACCTAGGCCACAGCATTTGCAATATTAAACCCTTCCCCCATTCTTAATATTTGGCAAATGCGGTAATTCTTTATTCTCTTGATTGGGTTGAATTTTAGAGGGGGGAAAAGGCCCTATACCTCCTGTTAAGGGACAGAGGTTTACTGGAGATTTTAGTTCTCTGTTGTGTTTTTATTTGCCTTTTAAATGGGGACACTGATTTACAATTGCATCAGCATCCCATGACCCAATTCAAAGGATCTGTGGCACAGTACAAATTTCTGAGAAGTCATTTTTCTTAAATGCTAGTATGACTAAACTGCACTACATTAACATTTGGCTTCTCTGGAATGGGAGACTTACCACTACAAAAGTAGAAAGGAGAAGGGCAATATGTGAAGGATAGCAGATTATAAATGGAAAAAAATGTAAACTTCAGTGGAAAAGTATTAGAGAATATTTCACATTCTGGTTAAATCAATTTAAGACCAGAATTGAAGTATGATTATCTGATTTGCAACTATCTTTCTTTTTTCTTTCTTTGAAAAGGGAATGTTACAGATCTCAGTTAGTGGGAAATGAATCATAAAATCATAGAATAGTTAAGGTTGGAAAAGACCTTTACGATGATCATCGAGTCCAACCACAAATCCAACACTGTGTCCACGTCTAAACCATGTCCCTAGGTGCCACGTCTACACATCTTTTAAGTACCTCCAGGAATGATGACTCAACCGCTTCCCTGGACAGCCTTTTCCAACCCTTTCAGTGAATAATTTTTTTCCTAATATCCAATCTAAACCTCCCCTAGCACAACCTGAAGCCATTTCCTCTCATCCTATCACTTCTCTCTTGCGATAAGAGACCGACACCCACCTTGTTGCAATCTCCTTTTGTGCAGTTGTAGAGAGCGATAACATCTCCCCTAAGCCTCCTTTTCTCCAGGCTCAACAACCCCAGTTCCCTCAGCTGCTCCCAGTAGGTTACTGGGTTGATGTGCTCTCTATGTGTATTTTCATCCATTCTTCAATCCAGCATAAAACATTTTTCTAGAAGAAATTGCACAACATAGAATATATCCCAGAAAGGCTGGATTACACTACGATAAAGTTCTAAGAAGATATTACTAAGTATTACTATATTCATCACTGGGCACTGCTTTTGAGACTTCACAAAGGCAATCAACTAAATGAAGAAAAGAACTTCCTTTCAAATAGTAGATCAATCCATAGACAAAATAAATGATTCAACTAAAACATGTTTCTGAATTCTTGGATTTATTCCCAGTTTAACTGGCAATTATTTAGCTCTTTATGGTGGGGATAATTTCCTTGGTCTGGATAAAGTATTGAAATGCATTTTCAGATGTACAAAGGTAGATATTGAATTTTCTCTGTCCCACAGAATTAGAAAATATTATTTCAGCAATTTACAAAATCCTGGCCTTTATCAAGGCCTAATTTTTCTTTCTGCACGGCTGATGAGCACCGCACCAGCAGTGTGAAGCATTAAACGCATGCAGTCCATCTAAAATGCTTGCAGTTTAAGAAAACTTAAGTTTGTAATTGGAGTTATTGTATTTGCAATTTGGAGGAAAATAATTTTTTTTCTTTTTTAATTAAATAGGTCACCTTCTGAGCACATGAATGAGAAATGAACTGAGCTAGTCAGTTAATTCTGGGTACAGCTTTCTTTCCCTTACTTTCTCCAAAATTTGTTAAAGGACAGGGTCTGTCTGAATAGCCACAGACACATTAAACTACACTCTTACTACTATGTCAAGTGAGAAAACCACAAAAAGGGATTTTAGTGCTCAAAACTCCTTCAGTACATGATTGGAGAGGTGCCTGTTCCTTGACTTGACACTACTGACAAACCAATCAATCGGCAGGGATCCCATCCACCCCAGAAAAACCCTGGAAGAAGTCATCTCCTTGTGCAAAGCAGCTGAATTGCACTCTTAATACACTCTCATACCTTATTCCTGAGATCCACTTGACCAAGTCCACAACAAGTAGATAAACTTCGAAAAACACCAGTATTTGTTTTTTGAGCTAACTTTACTACTGCTTCCTAAAACCTACCATAAACTTTGCGCTTTCCTGACATGTGTTAACCATCTTCTTGGACAGATATGAAAACCTCTGCCAGGCTGAGGGAGGAATACGGAAGACTCAATCATGTTTCTTCATATGAAATCATGGACAAGACCTCTGAAAAGTCTTGGGAAAGATCACTCTAAAATCCAGACAGACAAAAAAAAACTGGAGGATGTTTCAGGAGTTTCCCTACTAATGAGCTTGGATTTAATCATCCCCTAATAAGTATTCTCATAAATTAAAAAATATTTTTAAATATAATGAGATAAATATGTTTATGGAAATGTTTCTAAATATTAGGCTATTTTTTTGAAATTGTCATATCATGTTTAATTTGTTTGTTGGTTTCAGTTATAATGAGCCATTCAAATTGCTGGACCTCCACACTGTAAACACATACATAGGTACTTTGAAAATAGGAACACAAGCACTACCAGTGAACCATAAAAAGAACAGTGAAAAGAAATAGTTAGAGAAATCACAGCTAAAATAAACAAGCAACAGTGGTCATGAAATAAAATGTTAAAATTCCAAAAGAAACTTCAACAAAACAATAAGGGAAAAAAACAAAGCCATCAACATTTTTCCCTGTTTTTTGCGCTGAGGGAGATTACAATAATTTTTTTAAATCAGTTGAAAAAAAAATCATTTCCTTTCTCTCTTTCAGGAGAAATGAGATCTGAAATAAAATTTTTAAAAATGAAAAATAAAATAGTAATAAAACCAGTCATTACTGCTCAAATAATGACGAAAGTGCAAGCGAGAAGGAATGTACTTTTTTAAATGGTTCTTTTTATTTAACCATTTTAGCAACATAACTGGAAAAGAGAATATATTTTTTTATACACTGTAGTACACCCCAAATACATTATCAGGTGAGGGTGGGAGCTGGGAGGGATTATATAACAGTGTGATTCTTTTTAGTTTGCTATATATGATGATTCTTCAGAAAAACAGCCAGGGCATAGCTGCATGGGAGTTGTCCTGGCTCCGCAACCTGAATCTGAGGGGAGCTTGTGGCTGGAGGGGAGATTGCTCTTTTCCAGAGTCACATCAAAAACACACATCTGGGCACTGTGTTTGGAGCACCTGGGGAAACTGGCAGTAAGGGAAGAAACACAGCAAGCAGCAAACCTGCAGCACGGGTGCAGAATAAAAGACATGCTGTGAGGAGCACAAGAATCCAAGCACCGGTAGTGACAGAAAGTAGGTGACTTTTCAGTAGACCCCAGAGAATTTGTAGTTTTCCCAAAGCCAGAGGTTGTTGCTGGATGGGACCTGCAGCACAGGGACACAGTGGGCAGGACCTCCTCTTGCACCTGACAGACTGCATTTGCACTTTCAAAATGTTGATTTCTTCTAGGTTATTCTCTGCTGTTCTCATAAAACTCTACTTGAGACATGAGATGCTTCCTGCTGCACTTGCTCCAAAGGAAAGCAGGCAAAGGACAAAGCACTGTGGTGTTGAAGCATTTCTCAACAGCAGCTGTCTCACACCTGGAAAGTGTAGAAAAAACAGTTATGATTACAAATTTTCTTTGGTTTTGTTTTACTGAAGATTGTGCCTTGAAACCTTCCTAGATCTTTGTAGGCAGCTTCTGTTACAAACATATGACGATTCATAGCAATGTTAACCAAAGGTTTACTATATATAAATACATGTATCACATGTCTTTATGATTAGCTTTATATATTGAAACAATAAAACATAGATTCACTAGTCGCCAGATTTACCATATATCCAGTTTGTGATGTCTTCTGGCATTGGGAATCTGTCTATATGATACATAAGGATTAAAATCTTTACTGGAACAGAATCCTACCTGATAAGCTTAAGAGGCTTCTCAGGCTGTGGTTTGGAAACCACAATAATTCATTTCAATTAATGCCTTGAAGGAAGTCAGGCCAATTTAAAATAAAATTAAGAGCCTTGTCTGTTTCATTTGCATTAGATATCTTTGTTTGTTCCAGCTATAGAGAGTCTCCAGGAAGAATTATGTTTTAACAAGAACCAGTGTTCACCATTCAGTTTTATCAGGACTTAAACTTTGGAAAGATCCCTGTGGTTATAGAAGAAAGTCAGAACCTCACATCCTTCAAGCAGAGACCTCAATATAAGATTTAGGCCTTTGGCAGTCAAGATTGTTCTGGCTAGTAAATTATATAAGCAGCTGAGCTTACTGCTCATTACTGATACAGAAAGTGTTCTCTAGTTAGGCAGAGCTATTATGGCTTCTTTTTTTGTTGTGCAAATACTTCAACCATCTGTGGAAGTTTGACAGTGAGTTGCCTATGCAGGACACAACCTCACAGAAATATGTTTGAAATACTTTTTTCCCCTTTTGATTCCAAAAGCTGTTAATTCAGAACTGCCAAATGGATTATCTTTTTTCTGGAAAGGAGAATTCAGAGCTCTTTATAATCATCTAGACCCTCTTGATCTATGAGCCTATTCTGAAGAAAGTGGCATTTTGATAAGTAATGTGCATTTTTTTACTCACCACCTACGTATCTCCCTATTGTTTTATGCTGGCTACCCATCACAAGCCTAAGCAGATAGTACACATTTGAAGCAAGCAATTTAGCAATAGGTCAATTCACTATTTCCAAAGAAAGAGTATCCCTGTTCTTGTTAAAATATTTTGCCCTCACATTTACTACTGGACAAGAACAAAGCCCGAGATGAAGTAATTTGCTCTGAAATGTCAATGCAAAGTTGCAGAAATAAAATTTATCATCAACAGACAACTAAAATTTTAGTAACGTTCACAGCTGTTGTTTAGGGTTTTCTCCGAGGACATCACTAAGTCATTCAGGCTGAAGAACTTCTAGCAAACATTTCCCCCATTAGTTTCTAGCCTTGAAAAACTAGCTATTGCCTTTGGTAACAGTCTGTTTTTTCTACTGCTCCTTAAACCCTAGGATGCAGGTGCAGCTTTTTGGATCTGATTGTTCATATTTCCTTGAAGTTTCCTAGGAGGAACTGAAGTTAGATGGGTAGCCTTCCTTTTTTTGTGAGGTACAAGTTCTACAAGCTACACATAAAAATGGCATAGTAAATACTGCTCCTAATTAAAACAAAAAATATATAAGAATGTCCCCACTGACATATTAAGGAGCTACAGTGTCTACAAGAAATTATCTGTATTCAAAAGACACAAAGAGAGACAAGGTCACTTCAAGAAAGAGATTCAAGACTATATTTTCAAATACAGATGAGAATACATTAATCCATGTTTAGAGATTAGGAACCTCATATTTTTTAATCCACATTTAAATAGCTCAATAATCTAATTAAACTCAGTAGTTCTAATTAGGAGCTTCTCTCATTGCCATCCAGAATGGAAAGAAACACAGACGCTGAACTTAAGCTCCTCTTAAAATACTGGCATGGGATTTTCCACTTCTGCAGAAAATCACTTTGAGTTTTGTCTTTTTAGGTACACCTTTATCTTCAACAAGGTGTAATTATTCATAACATTGTAGTATCTGAGCATAGATGCAAATGTTTGCCTACAGTAGAAATAGCTCAGGGGAGAAACAATAAACTAAATATTTGCTATGTGTAACTCTGTCTCATATTAGCACACTCGTTTGGGATCTTACAGATGTGGGTTTGGATTCCTTTGAAGAGTGGTATGAAGCCTCATTTCCACACTGTAGGTGACCATTCTGTGTTTGCAGATAGAGTAGATCTGAACTCTGCAGCAGATTTGTGCTATGCAGATCCACTGTCCACTATGCCAAAGAGAAGATCCAGAAGAATTTGGACAGGATGTTGATTAGTGTTTACACTGATAAGCATAACTTCTGTGCCTCAGCCCATCTCACTTGTGTCAATGGCATGAGATATCCAAGTGGCAACAAAGGCATATGGGCTTGGCAGCTATCCTCATGCCTAAACAGTCAGACATTTGGATTAATCCTGCCTTCACTATGTTGGAGTATAAACAGCAGAAAATAAATCTGCAGCGAACACAGCTACAGTCTGCACCAGTAACTGACCAGTATATACTCTGCCCTTCTGCAGATCCTGAGAGCTGGGCTAATGGCAGTGTATGATTGATAATTACATCTGTTCTTTCTCTTCTGTTTGCCTGTTCAGCAGAAAGTGTCTCAGCTCTCTGCAAAGACAGGGAGAGCCTACTTTTTACATGCAGCCACACATGTTTTCAACGGTATCATTTCTCCTACTGGAAGGGTATAACTTTCTGATGAAGTCATTGACATACAACTTGAAATATGATACCATATGGAATCTGTTCCTTAGATTTCATGCACTTGTCACAAGAATGACTTGTGACTTTCTGTTAACTTCTGTTTTCAGACTTGTCAGTCTTAAAATAAAGTACCCTTTCTTATATATAACACAGTAATTTCACTACTCTTAACTGATTTAAAATACCTCTATATTGCATAATTTGAATTATCTATTAGAAACAAAATACAGTGTTGTTTGGTCAAGTATGTTCAGATCCTTCTGTTTTACAGTGTAACACTGCAGGCTGACAGGCATTTATCACTTCAAAATAATCTCTTGTAAATCAGACTGAACACTGAGACCAGCCACCTAATTTATCATCAAGTACAATCAAAGATTATAGTTCATCAAATACCAAGAGCCAAGCTGTTTTTCTACAGGTTTTTTCATAGCTCTCTGAAATTAAAAGAGGCTTCCTTCACTTTGATAATATGTAAATAATAAATAAAAGTATCTGCTTATATTTTTCTTAGTAGCTTCTGTAACAACCCTGTGGTGATGAAAACAACTATCATCTGCTAACTTGTATAACTGGCATGGTTTTAAGAACTCTGAAGCCTTGCTTCAAGGCATAACTAAATGTCAACAGAGAGGCATATTTCCCACCTACATAAGTAGGCTCATAAGTTGTGACGGGAGGAATACTTGGAGTATATTTGTTCTCATTGACAAGAATTTCACAGCCTATTTCTATTAATAGATCAGAAAAAAAAATCTAAATTGTTTAGATACCTAAAGCAGGACTTACGCAAGTGACTCTTTGTCTGTGGATGAATTTGCCGCCACCTGAAGACTTCTTTTCAGGTGCCATTAAGACCAATATTTATTGTAATGGACAACCTTAGAGGTTGTAAGTTACCTAGTTACTCCATAGATGCACAGAAGTATGATACCACTAATATGAGGTTGGCCACTGTTGAGGGCCCTTGAGTAGGCTAAGCCGCCCTTGATATGCCTGATCCTGTTGCTTATTTGGAGCATGTGTTCTTGAAGCACCATACTCCCAGTAAAACACAGCAGCCACTGTGTGGCTGCTCAGAAAGACATGAACCAGTGGTACTGCTGCTTTGTTTTCCATAGAGTTATGGTCACCTACAACATCCAAAGTGGGTTTCACCACTCCTCTTCAGAGGAATTCAAACTTGTATCTTTCAGATCCCAAAGAAGCATACTGAAACTTAAGCTTACAGGCAGTCAGGATGGAGAAGGGAAAATGGGACATGTTCTTTCTCCCTTTTCTCATGGAAGACACAGGATTGAGGAGAGAGAAACTCTAACCTACTTAAAACCAGCACAAGAATCAGCAACTAAGACATCAACAGGCAAGAGACAGGTTTAGTGTTTTATTGATGGGCATAAATTTTAAACTACTAAACCCACCTTCCTTTATAAGAGACTTCTGAGCTTAAAACTCTAAAGGCTCTTTCCTTCATACCAATGGGGGAATTTCATATGGGCTGACTGCACACTCACTGCAGACTTTTCTTGTTGCCAAGCCTAAAAATCAAAATGTTCCATTTGACATGTGGTTGTTTCAGCTCTTAAATCATCCTACATGCCATACAAAAAACCCAAGGGCTAAAAAACCCCTTTCACTTATGTATCCAAATTCTGCAGACTAACAGCCTAAAATGTAGACATCTAATCCTTATCACTTAACACTGTAATGAATTAGACCATAAATTACTTGCCCAAGATCACACAGGAAGCCTATGCCAGTAACTGAAACCCTGTCTTCCCATGCTTGGTCTAGTGCTTTACCTGACACTGAATTTACTTACTAAAAACAACACCAGAGTGTTCCCTTATACCGATACATCTACACAAAACAGAGGTGTATCACCTTAGATTTATATGCATAAGGAGAACTGCAACCATATTTGTACTGTATCACTAATATATGTGACCATGAATGATAACTTCTTGGAGGGAAAAGAATATCCACTAAATTCCCCATGAACACTACTGAGAATTACAATTATTGTGGAGTTTGTGATGAAAATTCCTGACTACAGAAACTGGAATGAAATCATTAAGCTAGTTTCATGAGACAACTAACATATTCTTCCTGCTCCCCACACCTGCCAGATTTCTCTATCCTGGATCTTCAAATTTACTACTGTTAGCCAGCAAAGGTCATTTATTCTGAAGCCTGAGTTCTTGAATAATGATGTAAGAATGTCTGGCAAGACTGACACAATGACTGTGTTTATTCTGGCTCCTGGAACACTAAGGAATGAAAGAGCCTCCACCTGAATGCTCCATGTCACATGAAGCTAGTGGTGTGAGAAAATTCTGCTTTTCATTTTAGCCAATTCCAAAAAGCTATGGCTTCCTCAGATGATTCCACAAAAAAAAAAAAAAAAAAAGTGCTAAAGAAGGCAAGGAGGAATACGAGATAAATGTTCAGAATTCTGCCTAAAATTTTATTATTTTCAACACATGGCACAGGCGTATTTGAAGAAAACCTAAACTAAACGAATGGGGTTTCGCCTGTGCTGCCCTAAAAGCACAGTGAACTTGTCTCTATCTTCTCATTTAGTTTATAGGAAATCTAGATTTGGGTTCTGCCTTTGCCACCAGGATTTCCCAAGATAACGTTCTAAATAAGAAGTTCAAAGTTTTTCCACAGTAGCTGGGTGTAATGCACTGTTCTTTGCACTGCTTTTGGAGCTTTTTCACTTTTTATGTCACAATTAAATAGTGTCTGAAATAGAAAAAGGATCCTCAGTTCAGGTTTTGAGCACCAAGCTCCATTTGCTGCTCCATCAAATACATAAAGCTAAATCTGTAATATGTCCCTCCTTACAGGGAAGTTCTAAACACCATGCCCGATACGCTGTGTCTCTTTC
>NW_010123180.1:187626-198053 GCF_000699245.1 Pterocles gutturalis
TTCCATACACATTCTCCTGTTCATTTATGCAAACAGAAGAATTGCAGGGGGAAAGCTATGAAGTCACTGAATTTTCTGTGGTCTGACTGTTAGGGTACTGCTTGGCCACATACAGATTTGCGTATCATGTAGAAGGGGGTTTTGGGGACTTTTCTCAAAATGTCAGCTATCATTTTGCCTAATCAGAAATTCCTGATTCATGCACAGCAGTGGGAGTCCAGGCCTCCCTTTAAAGTCCTAATGCTCAGCTACTGCAAAACTCCTTCTTGAGGTGCCTTGGTGAATCTAGTTCTGCAAAAGTATTCTATCACGCATCAGTAAATGAAATTCACAAATATCACTCATCACTGAATAAGGGATGAACATTTTGGCTAGCAAATGACCATTATTTTACATTTTAGCAGAATACTTTTCTGGCCTTTGGAGTGCAAAAGTACCTACTCCTCTTTTAATATCTATGTACCAAAAGCCTCCGATGAGCATCTCTCTTACTAAAAATTGTGTTATTTCACAGTGTGTCAGAGCAGCAAAAGATAAAGGAAAATTATTAAGTAATTGCTCCAGTTTTTTTCCTTCCCACTTGCCTAACTCCAGCCTCTTCTACCAAAATAAGTGATAAAACCTTGTTCATTAATCTTCAGACTGTTTGGCACAGAGAAGTTGTACTAGAAATGTTTGAGTTTAGAAGACTTGTCTTTACTCTTACCTGGGAGTTGCTTTGTTTTTTATTACTCACATATACATGCCCAAGAACAGCATTTAATTTTAGCATGTAATAAGAAAATAAACCTTCTGTTTGCTTTTGTTCACCACTAATTAGATATAATACTTTCCTCAACATTTGGCAAATCATAATTACATAAAATTAAGGAAATTGAGAGAATGTTCATAAGGAAGGCAAACACACAATTTAGTGAGAGTCTTTCCTCTGTCAGGTAAATAAATTCCACCCATCTACACACCCAAACCAAATTCTCTCAAAATTAATGGAAAGTCTCCCATTGGCCTCAGTAGCTTCTGGATCAGACCCAGCCTATTCCCATTAAAGTCAGCTCGGGACTTGAGCTAGATCATGATGTAACAGAATTAATTAGCATTAAATTATGAGAAACTACTCTCCATTACTACAAATTACTTGTAAAATAGCCAAGCTTTACTAGTATTAATTATTTCAGCAGTGTTAGATGAGAACTTCTTTCCATGAATATTACAAGTTACAACTTTAGGACCAAGTTCAGGCTTTCGGATTCCCATTGTCATTTTACACTAACAGGCACACAAAAGCATGGGTGCCACCTCGTTGCATTAGTAACCACTAGCTTGAGTTGGGCAGAATAAAATCCATCATCATGATTCTTCTCCTGGACTCTCTGCTTTATTGTGTTGGGCCATCACAAAGATCCTATTCCTTGTGAACTTTGCACAGCATGAAAGTCCTCTGCTGTGAATTTTTAGGCTGTTTGGAACCGGTGCTCTGATTTAATATATGTAAGAGAGCTTCAAGCTGGGAATTTGATGCTAGGTCTGTACTTCTGGCTCAAGCCCAGCTGTCTACGTTTGGAAATGTATTTGATTTTGGAACACACTTTTCTGGAACGGAATGTAAAGAAAATACATAATCAAGAGGGCATCATAGATAGTGAGCTACAAAAACCTGTTTGTCACCCTCCTCCCACAATGGCAAGGAGCCTTCTACAGCTGCTAATTAGAAAATTAGAACACCACAAATGGATTATATTTTACTGGCAGCATAGCGTCTTCCCCCCAGTGTTTTAAAGTACTTTTTGAATTGTTTGCTGTCAGCAAAACAAGTGCGCTACCTGCGATCCTATAGACAACAAAGCCCGGCAGCAGGATTTCAGTCAGGTGATGTCACCTAGGTAAAATTGTACTGACAAGCTTTTAATTAAAGTTTTCCCACACATCTTTCTGCTAGTCCCCAGGAGCTATTATTCATTATGTGCCGACTGTCAGCCAATTGTGAGTCGGGAGGGAAGTGTTTTATTTTCAAAGCCCTTGCTGACAGCTAGAGAACACTTTGTTATACAATCTGTTTACTTTTTTCACACACACAATCTTGCTAAAGGGGAAATGGTCATGCAGTAGTGTTTACAGTTTATGGCAATAATTAAATGCATCTGGCAGAGCAGTAGCTGAAAGGAGGTCGGTGTGGGTGTGGGTGAAAAGCCATAAAATTCCTCCTATAAACAGTTACTCTCACCTTGCAGAGCCCCTAGCATTTTAAGACAAAGTTTCTTTGGGAAAGGGCAGGTCCAAACAGGTGCACAGAATCTAAAATGGGAATATTTCGATCTAGCCATGTGGTATTTGATGCTAAGAAACACTGTCCAGGAATCAGGGTAACACTGTTCTCATCTGTGACTAGAACAGTTTGAACTGGTTATAAAACAGCTGCTTGTCCTTTGCATTGTTAAATCCCAAAGTACTTACCTCTATAAGTGGAAATATACAATGAGAAACAACTTGCCACCACATGAAAGCAGAAGGCAGCATGGTGTCCTGTTTCAGCAAAGGGCCAGTATTTGACAATACTTACAGAGAAACAGTCCTCCCAAAATTTTTAATGTCTTACAATAATTTTTTTTTTTTTACCAGTTGGCCGGTGACGATAAATATTTATTTAGAGTTATGAACAGCTTGTAAATCATGGTAAAAAGTAGTAATCTATAATCACTGCATCACCTTAAGTATTTAATACTTCTGTTTATTAAGAGAATTCTTAAAATGTTATTAAATTAATTAAAATTATTGCAATATTAACATACATATCCATTTCAAAAATGAAATTGCATGCCACTTGCTGGCAGGCCATCAGTAATTCTGTGGAAATCACTTCCACTACAAAGCAAAGAGACTAGAAAACAAATTAATTTATGAATATTTAGATACCATCTTTTACTGATATTATTATAAATTACTCCGGAAATTATAGAAGGGATATACAGTTCCATTGCTAATGAATTAAAATCTTTAACTGGTTTTAACTGCCTTTACATAACTATGTTCTTAAGAAATCATTTTCTTAGGTGGAAAAAAAGTTAAGGAAATCATGCTATGGTTCTTTAAAATGGGCTGTTTCTGTGTTATTGCATATTAAATAGTGGGCCTTAGTTGTATATGGGCAGGGACGGAAGGCAGTTGCTGTAGACAATGCAGTATACCTGCTTTACAAAGCCTTTTCTGTTTGGATATCATCAGAAGTCTTTAGCCCACCATCATATGAACACATCAGTGCAAATTTCATTAGTGGAAAGGAAAACACTAGAAATTCTAATTGCAAATTTCACTCACATGTGCCACTTCTAGATTGTGTTTTCCCAGTATTACTGTGTTTTTTTTCTTCTCTAATGAAAGATTTTGTTATTTTTTAATTTTACTGGATGATAGGAGCAAGATGATATTTTTATATTTTTCGTCTCACCCACAGACAGCAAATAGATCCTAAGATTCTACACAGTTACATTCAAATTAACATATTTGTGATCATACCATTTTCATCTTCGAGCTTAACAAAACCAACATACTATGAATAATATAAGCAGTTTATGTTAATCTTTACTTTAAGACCAACGTTATAAGGAAGTATTATTACTTTAGGATCAGCATTATAAACACTAACAGCAAGATTTATCAGAGATTTCAGAAGTCAAAGTATAGAGATTAGTAACTTGCCTGAGATTTATGGGGTAAAAAAAGTGAGGAAGCTCTTGCTTCAAAGTTCAAAGCTGCTCATGCATTTTAGTCAATGTCTATTACATCCAAAGTGCACTTTAGCAATAAGCACAATCCTAGGCTCCTCGCTGATAAAGGGAAAAGGACCCATCAGCCAGTCATGACCATTTCACTCTCTTCTCTCCCACGTGCTTTCTACCCCAGAGAGGTTGGGGGAGCTGCAAGACAAAAGAGCCAAATATCTTCAGACAGAGCAGGTACTCGAATCCAGCAGGGAGCATTCCCTCAGGTGCAGTGCTATGGTAATGTGATTGCACATCTTCCTGCTGGAGCTAATCTCCATCCAGCTGATCTGAAGTGATAGGAAGCAACTGTCTGCAACTGGCTTCCCAGCTCCCTCCCTAGGAATGTGCCTTCCTTTGTGATCCTGGGCTCAGGACTCTCATCTGACAAACACAAGGGACGTGAAGTACCACTAGCTCAGTTTTCACATGCACAGAAAAGGTTAGTCAAAAAAAACCCTGTAAAAGTCGAGGTGGAGAGGTGCTCACAGATCAACACATTTTGAACTTACCAGGAAATTGTGGAGAATTCATTTTACAGAAAAAAGGATTTTTCAAATAAGCCTGATAAGGATTGTTTAGAAAAAAAGAAAAAAAAATCAGGTCTATCTGATAAGGTTGATTGTGTTGTGTGTCCATGTGTGTACACATTTTTATCAGGCATTGGACAGTAGACAGGGCAAAACAACACAACACCTCTCAATACCCAACATACCTGTGCTGGTGAACCAATGTTGAAGCATATACCACAGTCTCTTCATTGCTGCTGATAGGTGGGTCTGTTAAAGCACTGAGGACTACTGGTGCTATGGAAAAGCAGTCATGCTGAGTAGCATATAATTGAGAGCGAATAAAGTATTAGCAACATACCATATTAATGGAGAAAATATTGTGTATAAACAAGTTCAAATGGGCACTCATCCTCTAACTAACCTATTTTTAGCAGTGTGCTGAAAGGATCTATTTTTTGCCCAACATAATTTGATATTATCATCAAAGGTCTGAAAGAAAGCTAAAATAGGAGGGTAGCATGAAAAGAGATGGACTTAAGTAAATTATAAAGATTTGTCAGTTATGTCACCCAGTGCATTTCACGTTAAGGAATGTAATAGCCATTTGCTCTTGAAACAAATGATTGGGGTTTAATAATAACCAGATAAGCATGTACTGCCCTTCTTCTTCTAGGAAAAATACTTTAAATATTCATTTGTGCCCTGGCCTCCTAGTTGCCCACCATTTCCATTACTTCCCACATTTGCTGCTTCTTTACGATTCTGGCCCCTAGTTTGTAAGCTGAGCTTAAACTGGGGTAAGAAAGTTTAAAAAAAACAAAAACAAACAAAAAAAAAACCCAGAAATATATTAAGGGGTATTTTTCACATATTGCAAGCACTTACAAAAGGTTGTCTCCTAGACTCCTGCCCAAAATGGTCTGAGTACAAAACAGATCTGCATCTGACAAAAAAAAAAAAAAAAAAAAAAAAAAAAAAAAAACCACAAACACCAACTTTGACAGTTTTGCCTACTTCCCCAGTCTCACCTTTCACCTTTCATTACCAGATAGGATCTGAATAGCCACCAGAGAAACCAATCATGCTTTTTTTTTTTCCCCCATGTGATATCCCCTTTGGCTATGTAACATATCTCTGGCTTAATAAAGGGAGAACTACTTCTGTCCAGGGTATACCCAGTGCAGACTTGATTTTTTTTAATATTTAGCTGCTCAAAAATAGTGGTTGTTATCAGAGGCAGTATATGGTATGATTACTGCTCTATCATCTAAAGTTACTAAGCATGACAGAGACCATAGCTTGACAATGGACTACAGCTTGGCTTTCTGCCATTCACTGGACCCCTATTTGTTGTCTAAGAAAGTAATAGTAATACCTGTTTTCTGCTCTTTGTGTCTTAATTGATGCAAAATTGCCTTTCAATACATTCGTCTGGACTGGCACACCACCTTCCTCCTGCAACATGTTTTAGCTGATTTGGAGTTACCAAGAAGCAATTTTCTAATTCTAAAATGAGATTTACAAAAAGGTCCCTTTGGAAACTGACAGTACCCTTCAGGGTGTTTCCTCAAGGCAGCAGAGAAAGCACATGAAGATACCATAAAGGCTTCTGTTTGAACAACTCTTCTTTCCTCACCTTCAGCCAGGTTATTTCCCCTATTAACTGCAGGTCAGACTGGCAGATATCTTGCCTGTCTTCTTCTCTCTTTTCTTTTTTTGCCTCAGTTTATATTGTCAGTGAGCTGATGCATCTCCAAACATGCCCATTATTTTTCACATTAGTCAGTGCAGGAAATTATTCTAGTTGTGCTCTCTCATTTCTCTGTTCAGGTGCTGCAATATGAATTTGTCTTCATTTCCAACTTGTCACAGTGCAATGACTGTTTTGGGGTGTTGTGCGTGTTGGGTTTTTTTAAAAGCAAAGAATAAAAGATATAGCAAGTATCTTTCAGTAACACAGACCATTCTTGTCCCTCTTCTTTCGTTACTTTTAGAACACTCTGAACAAAGTAAGCATTAGAGACAGGAGGCAAACTGCATGAGGAAACCCATGCAGAATTACGTTGACAGCCTGAAGATGTGCACTGTAACTCACTGTTCCTGACTGCCCACATGTGCTGGAGCTATGAGTTCACTCATAGTTCGTGTCCCTGCAATGCAATGCAAACAGGAGTTAGCTCTGGAGATAGTATTTCTCTTCTCACACTCATCAGTGTGGGTCTCCCTATCATCAGCTCCCCATAAAGCAGGCTCTGTGCTGGTCTAATTGAGTTCTCAGTCTTCCTGTACTTCCTTCTCTTCATGTTAACAGTGTGAATAGCAAGCAAAATGAGCAGAAATATCTGGCTTACTGCACAAACAGCTGACACATGCAAGCTTATGGCTAGCCAGCCTTCATGTAGCTCAACCTCTTTACTTTGAACACAGAATAAGCACAAACTTCACACCTAAAATACCACACCCATTTGTGTAATATCAGTGAGTAACAGTGTCTTTTGGGGCACAGGCTTCTGAGCAGCTGGTGTCTGGAAGGAAATTAATGGATGAAAACGCTCAGATGGCAACACCTTTTCAGACCAAAGATCCCTCTAATCCTTTCTCTGACAATACCTTTCAGAAGATGCCTCCAGAACAGTTAGGAAACAGAAAAAACTCATGCTGATATTTCTGCTGGATAATCTGTCATCCCTCAGTGGCAAATCCAACTTCCAAACCAGAAACAACATTTTCGTATTTATAATTTTTTCTTCCTATAGTTTGTCCAATTACTTTTTATCTCAAGTAAATTTCTAACATACAAAACATCCTTTTGGCAGAGCACTAGACAACTACCCACACATTATAAGAAAAACTGCCTTCCTTGTTTGGGATCTGCCAATGACTTGTTTCATTTGACAACTTTAAAGTTATTGCGGTGCAAGAAAGAGTGCTAACTATTATTCTCAACTTCCTATTATGAATATGCAGACCTGCATCACATCTGTCTTATGACATCTCCTTTACAAAAAATCCCAGTCATATGAGATATTTATTTGCATGGGAGTCATTCCATACCTGTGATCATCCCTGCTGTCCTTTGACTTTGCCAGATCCTGTGCTCCTCCTTTCAAAGTTGGGATACCAGTTCTACGTCCAATACTCATTATGCAGATGGGCCATTTATGCAGCACAACGGTAATATCTTCTATTTTGAGTTCTATTTGTCATCATTCTTCATAATACTTTATTTTCTTCTTTAACTAGTGTTGAGCATAGTTTTCATGGAACTACAAATTTAGCAGTGTCCCCTGATACATACTGCTTCAAATTTATCTGCCCCAAATTTCATTTGCCTTTTGGTCTGTCACTCACTCATCATCATTATGTCCTTGTGCAGTACTTTGAGGGTGTCTCTAATTTTTATAACCTTGATTAACTTAGCACTTTTTCACCTCGCTGCTCACTTTCTTCTTAAATCATGCATTGGTATGGTGAATGGCACATATATGACACAAACCTATGTAAGACTCCGCTGGTGATCTCCTTCCATGTGAAAATTTATTTCTACATTGTTTTCTCAACAATTTTTTTTAATCCATGTGAGAAGATTTTCTTTTATCTTACTGCAAGTCAGTTCAAGAGCTTTTGGAGAAGAAACTCCAAACAGAAGTGTTTTTGGAAAACCAAATGGCTATGTCCACTGATCTTCCTTACCCTTGTTGATCTTCAACTCTTGTTGACTTCTTCAAAGAAGTCATATCTCATTAATTGTTTAGAATTATTTTCACAACAACCTGATGATTCTTTCCTAATATATTATAGTCCTTATTATAATTATTCCTAATATATTGTATTTATCCATGTTTTATCTAATTCTATCCTTTACTGTAGTTTCTACCAATTTTCTGGGTACATACATATCTTACAGACTTATATTAGTCCCTGAATTATATCCTTTTAAATTATATGCTACATTTAATATTTCATCTATTTCATCCAAGGGAACTTAAAGCATCTGAGACACAGGTGAACATTAACTGGTTTTGATTATTTTTAGAGTTCAGTTTATTAATTTATTCCTCAGCTCCTTCTACTTATATCTTTGTTTTGAGACAGATCCTGTGAGTTACACCCCAAAACAGGAATTATTCCATTTGAACCTCCCAACACTTTTGTTACGAAACAAACTTTTTAAAAAAAAATGTTTATTTTTCTACTATTAAATTATCTTCTCTGAACTCCCTTCAGATCTCCTGGCAGGCTTCCTGCTCCTGATATGTTTGAAAAATGACTAGTACTTTTTATATCTTTCATAAATTATTTCTCAGATTGTTTATTGCCTTTTTTCTATATGTTCAAATCAATATTTATCTTAATATTCTTTTTTGGTTTCTGCCTTTGGATGAGATATGAAGCTTTGACTCTGCTGCACTGAAGAGGCACAGCAGCCTGTGCAAACACAGAGAGATGTAAATTCTCGGATACTCATGGGGGGTGTGAACTAAGAGATGAGAACTGTGTGGATTTCTTGACATGTCTTTGGAGAGCAGTGGCTTAAATGTGAAAAACACCAGTGAACATGTGTGGCATTAAATCTCACTGTACTTCATATGTCTGAAAAGTGGAAGCATATATAAGAAATTATAGTATATAAGAAATAATATAGTATGAGCAGAGAAAAGCATTGTTCAAACCTCCAAATGTAAGCCAACTGACATTTGTTGGCTATACTTACACAGCCTCTATCTCACCAAACTTATAAGTTAAACTGTGTTGACAGGTATATAATCATATAAGAACAGACTTCAGCCACTGAAGGAAAATAGGTTGCCCCTTGTGGTCATAGAGTTCTTGCTTTCCAGACAATATTCTTGCTTAAACAAGTAGAGGCTCCACAGTTTGCCCATAATACTTCAAGGCACCATTCCAGAGAGCCAAAAGGTAAATCCAGCTCCTTCTGAAATAGCAAGTTCCTGGGATTGTTCATGGTACCAGGCAAGGAACCACAGCCCTCAGCGGACACATGAGTGACTTATTTTTAAAAACTATTCTAAGGAAATTCTAAAATAGATGTAGAATTTAGTCATTTTGGAGATGGTTGTATCTCAGAAACTCCTTAGATAAAGTAACCTGGGCCTCAAACTAGCAAAGCGATTGTACAGAGAAAACTCATGAGGTATTTGGACTTTACTTCAAAAAGAAACCAGTAGAAAAAAAATAATTTAAAAAACCCATAGAAATTTCAATTCAAAATACAAAATAATATTAAAAAATATCATTGTAGTCCCTAGATACACACACCAACAAACAAGTGAACATAGAATCTCCTCCATCACAATTATCAAAGGGAAAAATCATTTTTGTATTCCATACAAAGAGTGGTTTTCTTTCACCATCTGTCCAGCTGAGTTATTGAGCAAAACCTGAAGTGAATGAGGGTGTTTTGCATTAAAACATTCTTTGCCTTCTTGAGACTTCACAGTATAAAAGAAACATACTTTAAGTTCCCAGAAAAATTGTTTCTTCCAACAAATGCTCAGATTTAAGTCATAGTTAAGTCCATATTCAAATGTGTAAAAATAATCAAAATGAATGCTCATATGGTCTTTGATTCTGTAAAAATCAGTTTAGTTAACTGTTCTGCTCCATACAGAATAACACATTAAAATAACAAGTGCACCAGTCAGTGAAATGCTTTACAGAGAACAAAATATAGGTACATTGTTTCATTGGAGAACTGCCATAATCATATGACAGTTATACTATAAGTTATGGGTAGGGAGACAGGACAGTGCGTTGGATTAATACTTTGTCTTTTTAATCTATTAATCTGCCACCTTTGGGACATGATTTTAAATCCACTGCAGAGCAAAGTGACTGAAAATCATTCCACCCTGACAGCTTTAAAAGATCATAAGTGAAACGTGTTAAGAAGGTCTCAACCCATTTGATACTGAACAGGAGCAGTCATCTCAGAAGATACCCAGCATTGGTCCTCTTTCAGCATTCTCACCAAAACAGATAGCTTTATTACAGCAAGGGGAATATCGTACTAGACTGGTGATAAAATGATTGAAATACATGCTAAATCAGCCCAGGATGAGTGCACTACATGTTCCCTGTCAAAGAATATTGTATGTCAGCTTGTCATGTATAAAAAGTTGGGAAAACATTTTCCCTA
>NW_010123180.1:198084-200233 GCF_000699245.1 Pterocles gutturalis
GAAAAGGCCAGAAGGATATGTGTAAAACCAGTCCATTTAATTGGTTTTTAACTTTTTAGAATGGATAAGAAAATGAAAAAAACATCTGAAAGGCAGAAGTTACATAAACTGTTCTGCAGCATTGATGTGCTACTTTAAATAATAATGTGAATTCTCTAGCTGGTCTCTTCTAACTGCAGTAAGTTTGTTTCAAAAGCATTTTTTCAAAGATGCAAAATATTGCAGCAACTGCTGTGGTTTCTTTTCTCTCACTAATAAATGTGAGTAAAGACAAATAACAGCTTTAGTATTTTTCCTGCTGGCAAATTCCTAATTAAATAGTTTATTAGTAGATTATCTAACCTTCATTTAATGAGGCCCTCCAGATGTTGTATCTTAAGTGAAGCAAAAAGGAAAACAGCTGAATGCTAAGCACAACATAATTGGTTATGGTCAGCTTGGAAAAGACTGCATTCTCATGTTACTGTTACTGCAATAACACATGATTTTCTCTAGAAATTGTCAATGAGTGATGACCTACAGAAAATCCTTTAACTATCTCCAGTTATAATTTCAAATATACTCGGCTATATTTGCATCACTTCCATTTAACATTAATCTTCTCCCCACTGCTTGTGTGCAGCTGTTTCTAGCACTTAGAGATTTAATCTTGCACTTTTCTGCTTTCTTTATGACACTTCTGTTTTTATAATGAAGTTTCTGCTATTTGTTACTCCTAAAGAACTGTGTTCAGTACAGATTCATATTTCCTTTCTTTAATAGTTAGACAGAAAAACCTTCTCAAATGGTTTTATTTAGGATTTTTCATGGGATAATAATTGATCAGAAATAAGACATTTAAGATTTAAGTAGAACAAACAGAATTTTCATACCGGACAGGAAACAGCCTATGATTATAATTGATTATCAAAAAGTCTACATTTAAGCCACTGCCTAGATAACCATCATGAAACACAAAATAATTTTTTTTTTTTTTTAGTAATCATATTGAATCTTATGGGAAAAGTACCAAATTTTCTTCCAGAGAAGCATGGAGAGGATTCATTTATCTTTTCAGTGCTTTTTTATCATTTTAAAATTAGTCATGTAACATTTCTTTGAAGACTTCAACAATAGAAGGTAGATAAAGGAAGATAAGAATATTTTCCATGAGTGTCCAAAAGATTTTCAAAGAAACTATGTAGTCATGGGAAAAAAGCTATTACAGCATGGATGAATACTGTACTACTGTGCTAGAAACAGAGTAGGAAGAGACGGTCAGTTCTTATGACCGAAGGAGGTTTTTCAGTGGAGTGATCTGCCCTAGGGTTCAGGCTTTTCATGTCGCTGAAAGGATAACCAGGTGACAGATTTTCTGATGACACTAATAAGAATAGTAAAATGAGGGCAAACTCTTAAGAACATCAAAATAATCCTGTGTAATTCAGAGTCTGGGCAATAAAAAAAAAACAGATAAAATTTAGTTTTAATAAACCTGGACTGATGCCTATGGTAAAATAAGTCCTGGCTTTCCACATAAAGGAATGGTCTCTGAGCTGTCAATGAAGTAAGAGATCTTGGATATATGATGGAAAATTCCATGAAAACATCAACTTGATGCACTCTGACAGTCAGAAAGGCAAATCAACCATTAAGAATTAGAAGGAAAACACATATATTATTATGTCACTCAGTAAACAGATAGCTGACCCACATCTTGAATGTCACAAGCTCTTGTACCCCTGTGTCCAGAAGGAGTTCACTGGATTGGAAAAGCTTCATAGGAGGGCAAGAACAACCAAGAATACGGATCCATGAGGAAGCACTTCAGTTTCTTCAGTCTGGAAAATAAACAACTATAGTGAGGTATGATAAAATCATTTTTAGGATGGAGAGGATGGACAGGGATGGCCAGTTCACTGTCACTTGCACTATAATAACCGAGGCACTAATTGTTGCTAGAAAGAGAAAGGTTGAAAGGACAGAAAAGAAGATGATCTTTCCTAAAGTGATGTAGTTAGGGTAGGATGCCCTGTTGCAAAATGATGAAATGCAGAAAGCTTATATATGTTCTAGGAAAGCCCCTGTTAGAGAAATTCAGTGAAGCTCTTAAATACACAGGAATCACAGAGGGGTGAGGAACTCTCAGATCACTGGATGGTGGTGAAGC
>NW_010123180.1:200276-200896 GCF_000699245.1 Pterocles gutturalis
CCTTTTGTTTTACAATACATTACTTTCAAGAACATAAAATAGTGAAACAAACTCCTTTGAGAGAATTTTTCCTCTTTCATTTCTAGAATTCTGTATTTTTTCTGTTTTTCCTTCAAATTCCATGAAGATCTAGATAAGATTGTGTACTTTTATTATTCCTTTGTCTATCAGCAATTGTTCTGATCTTGAAAAAGGTCTAGAAATTTCGACAGTGAAAAAGGGAAGAAAAAAAAATAGACCCCACCTGGAGTACTGTGTTCAGCTCTGGGGTCCCCAACATAAGAAAGACATGGACCTGTTGAAGTGAGTTCAGAGGAGAGCCACAAAAATGATCAGAAGGTTGGAGCACTTCCACTATAAGGACAGCCTGAGAGTGCTGGGGTTGTTCAGACTGAAGAGAAGGCTCCAGGGACACCTTATAGCAGTGTTCCAGTATTTAAAGGGGACCCTCAGGAGAGATGGGGAGGGACTTTTTATCAGGACATACAGTGACAGGATGAGGGGTAATGGCTTTAAACTGAAAGAGGGTAGATTTTTATCAGATATTAGGAAGAAATTTGTTACTGTGAGGGTGGTGAGACACTGGAACAGGTTGCCCAAAGAAGCTGTGGATGGCCCGT
>NW_010123180.1:201004-226143 GCF_000699245.1 Pterocles gutturalis
CCCTGGCCATGGCAGGGAGTTTGGAACTCAATGATCTTCAAGGTCTCTTCCAACCCAAACAATTCTATGATTCTATGTATTGAAAATAAATATTTCCATGCTTTTCAACTTTTATATTTGTTATCACAAAAGGAGACTAATGAAGGAGAAATTAAAATGTGGATTTTCAGCAGTACAATTTTCCAAAGAAATTCCATAAAAATGGAAATTCTACATAACAAACATGTTAATTTCAAATTTCCCATAAAAATGTTCAAGTGCAATAAAAGTTTTCTCATAAAAGTTATTTCCAAATGGAAGATTATTTTTCTAGCAGGATACACTTGCATTTGATATGTTAATATTTAAATAAAAATCCCAGGAAAATTGAGCATTTTACGATCTTTCAATACAGTTTTTAGATACAGCTTACACATTTTCACCTTTATTTTTAACTATTTTTATCTATTTTTTAAAAATTTAGATAGTTGGATCCTCTATTATTGTTAAGGTTTATTCATCCTTACACACATATATTCCATGAATAATCAGATTTTGCAAATATCATAATAAATTGATAGTAACATTCAAAATAATTCTATTTTTGCTACATCATTTGTGAAACATCAAAAAAAAAAAAGAAAGGCAATCCTGTAGTCATTTAAAACTGACACCATGCCAAGTGCTAGAGAGGATCTTTTCGGCAATGGGGATGTAAGAGGGGAACAGTGAGGGAAATAGTTTGATGCCTGCATTGTTTTCCAAGAACTTTGCTCAAAATGTAAGCTAGCAGACTACAAAGGCAAAACTTTAACTCATTGTGACCTTTTGCATTATGGAGTTGCACTTGTTCCTTTGATCATCAGCCCTACTGAACTCAGGCTAAACTAAAACTATCTGGTTTTCATCCATGTATTTATTTCTTCTAAGAAAGCTAGTAAATGGCATATTTTATTCAAAATGAGGATGATATATTTAGCTGAGTATTGTAAAACCTAGTGCTAATGTTTTAGACCTGGTCGTCTCACTTTATCATCAGTTTAATGTAATGCTAAATAAGACCAAGTAGAGGGTAAAGACCACATGGGAAACTATTCAGAAGAGTTCTCCATGGCGAGGGGCACCTGCAACTTGCCACTTTCAGAGCATTCTCTTAGTGAGCCATGTGCAAGGAGATCATCATGACTGACTGGTTTTCTGTCTGGCACTTTTCAATGAACAGTCGTATTGATGTATTTGATCTATGAGTTGTGCTGAGATTGACTATTTGATGGAATACTCATAGCACCCATTCTTCAGTTTGTTGTTAAAGGTTAGTGACAGGTCACCCACACCATATGGTCTTGTTTCTGTACCCTAATTGAATCATCTAAGCTAGCCAGACTCTTTCTGCCTTCATCAAAATCAAATTTAGTTTTATTTCTTTAATAAATCAATTCCGACTGCACTTCTCTAGTTGTAGTGAACACTTACAGGAATAAAACTTACCTCAAAGTGGTATTCATGCAGCACAAATATATAAGGTGCAAGTGCATCAAATTCAAACTGCCATTTGAAATTTTTGAAAAATATATGTAAATATTTTTCTTAAACCCTTAGTTAACACCAGCATAGATGATTGCCATCAAGAAATAAAAGACTAGTCTGGACAATGAGGGTGGAGGAGGTATTTGGAGTCAGTATGCAGAAGACACTTAACCAAGCTTTTAGAAAACTGATCTTGCAGCAATGAATATACTTAAAATCCAGAATGCCTGGCAAGCAGATCATTCAGACTTGCTAGGACTGTTCTGAAAGGAAATGTGTGAACTAAGGTGAATTATTTAGAATTCAGCCTAGCTATGGTTGATGTCTGAATCCACACCAATCTGCACTGTGTGTTTGAAAACTACATAGTAAAATTCAGTGGTTATCTAGGTGGTTACTGGGTCTTGGACAATGGCTTAGAAACATGTTCTCCAAGTGCAGGTATCCCAGGACAAAGATCCTTTACAAAACCAGTGCTCAGCTTGTTGCCGATTGTTTTTTCCTGTAAGGATAATCACTTAAAGCTGTTAAGAGGTTCAGATACAGCTGTCTGAGCTTCTTTGAAATCAAATAGTCTTTGAACAATTTCTCCCTCTGTATTAGAGTTCACAAAAATGCATCATGCTTTCCTTGTTCCTCGTGCTGCAAGTTATTTGAGAGAAGAGCTTGGTAACATAGGAACAGGCAGCAGCAAATTCCCATGCTGTGTCAGCAGTATGAATTAGGTCTATTTGTACTTCCACAATTTAGTTATGCCAATTTAAATGGCATGCTTCTATTCTAAAGTATATGTAAACACTTATGAACAGCTCCAAGAAACATGCGTATTAGAAATCCTCATTTTGTACAGAAATGTAGTAATGACCAACACTGACTATACTCAAATCTCACACCACCCTGCAGAAAACCCTGTGGGAAAAGCTAAGCTCTTTGACATGACTCGAAGTCCTGCAGGTAGACCAATCTAAAAAGCAAATCCAATTTAGAAAGCTGTGGACAGAGACTGCTCTTCCACCTTGCTCCCTTTAGACTAGGTAGGTCAAACCCAGAGCCTTACATTGCACCTTACAGCAGAACAGGCAAGCTGACAGTGGAGCACCACTCTCTCAAACCACATTTAATACATGATTCAAAGCCATCTACACAAAGCATTGCACAAAATCGTATGAAGATTGTACCTCAGTGTGACAAAGGGATAGATTATTGTAGCAGGGTCCGTATCTGAAAGAAGCTGTCACAATCCTCTGAGAAAGCACACAGGACCAAAAGAAATCTGTGAAAAATCAAATCTGCTTGTTTATTTGACCTGTGGAGGTATGGACCTTTTCTACGTGACAAAACACACTCTAATTTAGTGGGAAATGTATTTGTTTTAATTATGCTATTTGCAAGTTGTCTGTAGGATATACCATAAAAGTAATGAGGTTATCTTATTACAAGATACCTATCATAACACTCTGCTGTTAAATTGTTTTAGTACTTTTGTGTAGATTACAGAGCAGCAAGTAGTGGAATGTAGTTAAAATATTACAGTTCTCCTGTAGATTAAATACTGTGCAAAGTAGCCTCTATTCCAGTAGCCTGATTATTCACAAGCATGATGTGCAACAAATCACTGGCAGGAAGGATTACTTGGAACAGAAAGAACTAGTATTTTATCAATAATTTCTTTTAAAAACACAGAGTAATATATTAGAGTCACATTTTATTCTTTGACCTTAGTACTTGATGGGCACGTACAGTTCAGTTACTTGTAAAAACAAAATACCAGAAAATAATCCAAGAAGAAAATCTCTGTCAAACTCAGATTCGTATGATTATTTTAGCTTGTACCTATGAATGATGTCTGTTGACTTATACTTTAACTCATTTTAAAGAAAAATACCAAGAACTAAGACTAAAAGAAAATAAGAAGATTAAGTTGAAAGTCATACATTAACTAGATCCTAACTGTGAGACTCTAAGCCTAATAGTGAAAATTAAAAATTTTACTCATGAACCAAATACTTTTAGTGTGTGAGAACAAAAAACAAATGCAGAAGCCGGGAACTGTGAAGTTTCTTGCATTGGTTTACAAAATGCAGGTCATACATAAAACCTAGCAAGCATCAGAGGCTCTTCATGCCAAAACTTAATATGGAAAATAGTGGCAGCTAATGCTAAGCACATTTTCTCTTTGAATATACACATCTGGATCTTCACTTATACTTGAATATTGTACCTTGAGCCTTCCATCAGTTAGTAAGCTCCTACCAAGACTCTCATATTATCTTCACATCCAGAAGCTTTAGAAGCTTTGTAGTAAAACTGCAAGCACCTGTATAAGACCAAAATGTCTTATAAATTTAAGAGCTGTATTTACAGATATTTTGTATTCGTGGTCTTTAAATATAAATGGTAGTTGCATCTGGACAAATGACAACCTCCTTTTTAGAACAGATAAAATTAAAAATGCCAAGTTAAGATAGAATTAAAGATTCTTATAAGTCTCTACCTACACGCATATCACTGCTGCCCTAAAGACTTGGATCCAGTACATTGCCCTCGTAAATCTGCAGAAACGTTTCTCTGACTCCTTCAGCAGCCTTTCTTCACACCTCCTGCAAGGCCCTAGTCTCTGTGTGCTCCCTGTTTTTCCCAGCAGTGGACAAACTCCTTGCTGTTCTCCAAACTCTTGGCTGGTGAGGCTGTCCTGCTCATGGCTCTTCAGGGAAAGGGCAGCCCTCAGCCCCAGTCAGTTCCTCCTGGAGGAAATATGACACAGTAACATTCACAAGTAAAGCAAATACCATCAGTCATAGCGAGCCATTTAAAACAAACAAACAAACAGACAGACAAACAAACAGACAAACCCAACAAAACCCTCTTCTGGTAGGTTTCCCAGATGAGAAATACACATTACTTAATTTCCTAAATGTTAAGAGATACACATTACTTAACTTAGCTCTCAGTGCTTTGTCTGAATTTGACATCATCCTCCCGCTTTGCCAAGAAGAAAGCTACCCCATCTGAGGTATAGCAAACCCACTCTCAGCTAAAACAAAGCACTTGAGTAACTGTGATATACATATACCTTTCCAAAAAAAGTGTGAGTGATATGCCATGCATTTTCTGAAAAGAGTTCCTCCGGCTATGCCAGTTGTTAAAGTTATAAACACCCATGTTTTTCTAACTCTTGATTTTAAAAAGTATGGTTCCTTTTAATCAGACAGAATAACACCATCGGGCTTTCACGTACAGGTCTTTAAAGATGAAATATTAATCTAGAATTTTAACACAGTTTTAGAATTTAGAATAAATATTTTAAAAGTAAAGTAGATCTTAAAAAACCTTCTGACTGTGTATCTGTCAGGTCTGTTCAAAATGAGAATCAGTATTAGCTTACACTAAAACAATCAAACTGAAATTACTAGAGGTGATGACAACCTAGAATCATTCATTGCATTAAGCACAGGTGTCTTTGAATTTGTATTAAATTCCATTTAAACACCATCAAATCAAGATGAAGGAAGTAGTATATGATTAATAGTTTCACTTAAATAGTAACAGTAAATTTTATTTTCCTACTGTGAGGTAAGGTGATGTGGACTTCCTTGTATGTTGCACAGAATTATTACATCCTGTACAATTTTCATGCAATTCACTTTATATTTTCAGAGGTATTAAGGAAATTTCAGAAGTTAACTTGTATATATCTCAAATTATTTCTCTGCTATTCATACCTTACTTCTGTACTACTCAATTGCATCATTAGAATTGAGATTTTTGTTGTAGAAAATCAAAAGGAAAAAATTAATGCTTTGGGGTAATTTGTTAACTCCTTTGCATTAAAAAAAAAAAAAAAAGCTACAGCTGAGATCCCAATTCTAATTCCAAAATAATCACGCTGACCTATTGAAAATTCACTGAAATCAACCTACCAACAACCCTACAGTTTTCCCAAAATTAAAATGAATGTAGTAGTTGGCCATGCTTAGTTTAGAGTTTATGGCATTCAGTCTGAGAATATTTTGACATGGTTACTATGTTTTCCACTAATTGAAACAAGAATGGCTTCCTTTCAGACATGTATCGTTACAGATATCTCTATAAGAACACACAACAGCTTCCTATGACAAGTTAGTAGCTCCTTGTAAACTTAGATGCCTAAAGTCAGGCTCCTAAATCCACAGTAAGGAACCTTCTCCTTTGTGGCTACACCTGCAAATGATGCTGCAATCAATGTGAACTCACCTTGTTACTTTCAAGTTTTTTTATCTTATCCATGTGCCTGTGTATGGATTTAGAACTCTTTCTTTAGAAGCCATGGTTTGATCACTTTTCACTACTATTTTTGTTTGATCCTTCTTAGTCACAAGAATAGGATTTCTGTAATATGGAACAGTTTGGTCAACATTCTTTAAACTTCCTCCCATAGAATCAGATTACAGTTTCGAATTATTCTTTGACACTTTAACATCTGCAAAGAATGCTTAAAAATTGTAAGAGAAAATGTAAAAGGTGTCTTTTGATTTTTTCTTCAGTCTTGAAAGGCAAGATTATTGCAGAACTGCACAATTCTGAAATCAAACTGCTGTGGAAAGCAGCCATCTGCTTACCCAAAGAAGATTGTGATATGATTTTGCATACTACAATACTGTACTTGCATACTGTTAGTATCTGTACCTCCTGCTCAAATACTTCACACGGGAAAAAATTCTGATAGCATTGTTTCGTGTCTTTTAAATGGCCAAAATGGTGGTTTTTTAATGAAAACAAAACAAAACAAAAAAAACAGAGAAGAAATGTCTCTTATTTTTAATTACCATTCCTAATTTGAGGTTTCTTTTATTCATGTGGCTTACCATACTGAGACTTCTGTCGGTGTTTTGTAATCCAAGAACCTTGTTGCTTCAAAAAAGACCCTGGAACTCCTGTTGGGAGAGTATTAATACTTATTCCAAATCTTCAGTTAGATTCTTCATAACATGGTGTTATCTTGTCAATTGTTTAGAACGAATGAGACCAAGAAAACGTTTTGGGTTTATTCATCATTAAGGCAATCTTGAATATTTTGCTGATAAGGCAATGCATATAAAGAGTAATTATATCAGCTATTCTCTGATGTAACCATAGACTGAACTCCTCGGAATTATGGGCACTTCTTGAAACTTGGACTAATGTGGAAATAAAAACCCGAAGTTCCAAGCATAGATACATTTCTTCCTCCAGATTCATTGATCCAATTCTATTAGATACACAGCTGTGAAGCTGAATTAACACAGTGATGAATCTGACATTCAGTTAGTAAGCATATAAATAAAAGTTGGTGTCAGGGATTAGGACCAGCCAACATTAAGCACCACGTGGCCACTCACTCACTCCTCGTGCCCCCCCACAGGAGGATGGGGAGAAAAATCGGAAGACAAAAGGGTAAAATCTTGTGGGTTGAGACAAGGACAGGGAGGGATCTCTCGACAATTATAGTCATGGTCAAAACAGACTCAGTTTGGGGAAAAAAATAAATTTGTTATCAATCAAATCAGAGTAGGCTAATGAGAAACAAAACCAGACCTTAAAAAAAACCTGTCCCCCCCATGCCTCCCTTCTTCCTGGTTTCAAAAATTTTGCTCTAAATTTCTCTACCTCCTCCCTCCCAGAAGCACAGAGGGATGGGGAATGGGGATTACGGTCAGTCCATCATACATTGTCTCTGCCGCTCCTTCCTCCTCAGGGTTTATCCTCACACTCTTCCCCTGCTCCAGCGTGGGGTCCCTCCCATGAGAGACAGACCTTCATGAACTTCTCCAATGTGAGTCCTTTCCATGTGTTGCAATTCTTCAAGAACCGCTCCAGTGTGGATCCCTCCCATGGAGTCACAGCCTCCTTAAGGTGCAGCCACCTGCTCCAGCATGGGGTCCTCCCCAGGCTGCAGGTGTATCTCTGCTCCCCCATTACCCTCCATGGCTGCAGGGGCACAGCTGCCTCGCCATGGGCTGCACCATGGGCTGCAGGGGAACCTCTGCTCCAGAGCCTGGAGCACTTCCTCCCCCTCTTCTGCACTGATCGCTATGTCTGCATAGTTGTTTCTTTCACATCCCACTCCTCTCTCCACTGCTCTTCAGTTTTTTTCACTGGCTCCTGAAGAGCTCCTGGCTCTTGGGCTGGAGCTGGGGCTGGGTTGGCCAAGCCCTGCCCATCTTTCTCCAATGCACTGCATCTGTCTAAATATGTTATCACAAAAGTGGATCCACCATCACTGATCAGCTCAGTCTTGGCCAGAGGCAGGTCCAACTTGGAACCAAGGAAGCTTCCAGCAGCCTCTCATGGGAGCCACCAATTTAACCTCTCCCCCTGCTAACAAAACGCTGACACACAAACCCAGTACAGCTGGCATTACAGAGGTCAGTAAACCAGAGTCTTAGCACTGCAGAGTCTTCAGTGTTATAGTGAATATATGGAATGGAGCTCCTAGTTTTAGGAAAAAAAGTCAGATTGGTATCTGTCACTTATTGCTCCACTGTTATACCAGGACATGATCTAATTTACCTTTTTACAAAAATCTTTTATCCACAGTACTGAAACATTTCCTTTGGGATAATATTTCTGAGAGGCTGTTACCACCAGTACCTCTAGAACTGAAGCTCCCTTTAATTTCACTTAGATGTGCTTTGAGTGCAACTTCTTGCTTACGCAGGGCTTTAGCCATTGCGATGTAGTTTTATTTGTTCCTTTGCTAAGGGCCACAATGACAGGCTTCTTTCTTTGGTTTTTAACCTCAGCATCTTCCCTTTGTGTTCATTGTCCATTTATACCACCCACATCCAGCTCTCTTTGACTTCATTATCGCCTTCTTTCCTTCCTCTTCCTTCTTCCTTTACATTTCTATTTAGACTGCATGTTGTTCAGACTCTCCCTGATTGTCTCTTACCTTGTTTTTGTAAATCACTGCTCATGAAATGGAGCATTGTTCTCTGTGATCTTTGATGAATTTAATTGAGAAAATGTTATTTTATTCCAAGCTGTCAGGCAAAATGAATGCAGCCTCAGCCTAAATATCAGGACTCACTTTTGATCTGCAGGATGACTGCATGTCAGGCCTAAGGTTACCAAGCAAAGCCCACAAGAACACTGGTGTGCTCACCATTACACAATGGTGGCTCACATCAGCCGAGATCTTCAGAGCTTCCTAACAGACAAGCTACTTCCACAACAAACAAAAAAATCAGACTAATCAAACATTTGAGAAAAATTGAGATGGTGTGCCAATCAACATAGAGAAGAACATGCTGTCCTTTCCATTAAACACAGTGAGACTGAGCTGTATGTTGCACATGGGTTCACATACATTCAGATTATTTTGCATGACTGTGCCAGTGTTGATGGAGAGGTAGATTCCTGCATTCATAGAACTAGGGGAGTTTTCTGACAGGTTTACTTAGCAAATATGGAATCAGTGTCAGATCAAGACTACAATGCAGGCTAAAATTGTACAAGGCTGTTGTGCTGAACAGACACAAGATTTTGACACAGTATAGAAAGCACATCTGCCAGCTGGAGAAGTTCCACAAGAGGCACCTATGTGTCTTGCTCTGAGTCAGATGTTACACTAAACTGACCAGTGATGAATTCCTGCAGCGTATCCACATGGAGGGCCCAGGTGTAATGGGCTGGACATATGGCTTGGATCAATGATGTACATATGTTCAAGCACCTCCTATGCAGGGAACTGGAGTGCAGAAAGAGGAAGCAATGGTGATCCAAGAAAGCGCTTCTAGGACACCCTAAAGGCAGGATTGATTGAGTGCAACCTTCCCGCCAAATCTTTTGAGTTCTTTGCCAGAAAGAGACAGAAATGGAGCATCAAGGTGAGGGAAGGCATAAGCCTCTTTGAACAAAACCAGATGCCGTTGGGCAGGAAAAGCATGTGGGGAAAGAAAAAAAAAAAAGATTGTGTCAGCAACAGCAGCAGCAATAGATCATTCTGTGCAGATAGTGAGTGGCATGGTGACAAGCGTGGTAAAAAATAGTTATTCTGCACAGGCCTCTACAAGCTTTCTTTGTACCCACTGAGTTTGACTCACCTATCAGCTGAGCAGGACCACCTTCCTTCACTTGGAGGGACAAACTGTGAGTGATTGAATAGTTTCGCACATATAAAAAACATGTGGGGCAGGTTGTTTTGGGTATTTTTTCTTTCACTTTGTTATTGAAGTGAAATTCAAAGGAATATTAAAATGAAGTCAACTCAGAAAAGCAAAACTTTCTTTATTCTACTAAATTAATCATGAAAATGCAAGCATTTTATCTTAATAATTCCTTTTATTTCATTTTGCTAATATTGTCAAGAACTCTGATCTCTCTGTGTTATTCTGCTAGCCTTCTCGTCATAAAATCTGACATCTGTCAGCTTTTAAGCAGCCTGGGTATACCTTCTATTTGCTGATTTTAGCAACATCCATGTCTTTTACCTTTGTTCCAGGTGGGAGACATATCAGAAGTCATAGAGCAAGTGAGAAGGGAAGCTGACTTACCTCAGAGACCCCTGCAGTTCAGGACAGAAGCAGCCTGTAGAGGGTTATGTAGCTTTGTCTGTGTTTGCAACTTCTGAGGGCATGACAGGACCCAGATCTGTAAAACTAGGTATGAGCCTTAAGTGCTTCCTCATGCATCTAGGTAACTGCATGCACCTCAGGCCTTTAGCTAAGGCTTCAGGGACCCAGTTTGTCCCTCAACTGACTGTAAAAGGAGCTCAGGGTGATTATCTCAGACTTTCATGTCTGTCATTAAGATATCAAACATAGGACAAAAATTCTGTGGGCATCTGAACTTTTTAAATTGGAGCTTCCTAGACTTCCACAGTACTGCTGTGCGTACAAAAGCTGTCTTCTCCTTGGCAAGACACAACACTTAGTCAGAGGTTGTAAACTTAGCAAACAGTTACTGGAAGTTGTGCAGGTACTGCTTACCTTCTCAGTCTGCATTTTAGAAAATAGGGAGTGGCATCTCTCACCATCTGTTTTTGGAAGGAGTGGCTTGGTTGATAATGTCAACCTGTACTCTGTGTGGCAGGTCCTCATTTGCTGTTGACCGTCACAGGCCTGACACTTACCTGCACAAGATAAAAGACTCTTTTCTCTCTTACGTGCTCCAGGTCAGTTTTAGGATCTGCTCACTGGCTGCGCTGAGGGCCTGTCTGAGGTGTCTCACCATCCCCTGACATTGTGCAGAAAAAATTGAGAGCTGACTGAAGGCTGTTAAACCTCCTTCAATCCCTCCAGGGACCTATCAGCAAAACCAGTTTTTTTCAGAATCCTTAACATTCATGTCAGATAAGAAGTTCCCTTCAGAGAAGCTGAAGGATCCAAAAAGGAAAGACATACCCAAACCTTCTGCATTTTTATCTTTTCTGTTGGGAAAGTAAGCCAGTGTTCAGTTCTGAGAATAGCTACTCTTTAGCAAACTGCAGGTGACAGTTTTTCAGCTTTCTGGTTCATCTATGCAGTCACCAAGTCTCCCCAGTTTTGTATCCCTACACCATCTGATTTGTGTAAGCCCATATATCACTTTGGGACATGAAAGCCCATTGAGATGAAGTTACTGATTAAATGAATTACAGCAATAGGAAAAACCACAGTGTCACAATAGAAATTCAAGGAGAAAAGAAACATTGAGCAAATACTATTTCACTTCCCCGTGATGTTCCTCTTTACTGCAAACAGGTAAGTGAAAGCTCAGTAACCACAATGGAGAAACAAATGTCTATGCAGTAGTGTCAGACTACCACCTGCCTACTTTTCCTCTCTTTATTCTTACTTACAAATTTCCATTAAAACATTGTGCTGCAATTTCTGTCTCCACCATATATCAGAGAAAACCAAATAGAATTTAAATATTATTTGAGTAATAAAAAAATCTTTCTCAAAAACTGTAATATCAAAAGTAAAGCAACCCTAAGTATTATACACAGGAAATGAAAAAGGAGATGGTTTACAAAGTACATCAGGAGGAAATCTATACATTACATTCTAAGATCCTTACCTAGAGCTGTAACTGGTCACATTTACCCAGCTGAGTAAACCATCCTTGCCCAAAGAGAGCATCTAAGCTTTGCACCTAATGTATAAGCATATGCTGAAGACCTCTTGAGAGCAAATGCTTAGAGGAGCAAGCCAACCAGGAACAGAGCACCTGAAGTGGAGTTTAGTCAAAATTTAAGCCCAAAATTAGCATCCAAAAGTTTTTCCTTGCCTGCTGCCTATCCCTGAAGGAATGTGGACCTTACACCACTCAGATTTTCTCTAGCTTGAGTTGGAATGAGGAGCTGGGCACCTTGCTTACCAGTCTGGTGGGAATCCCAAACTAGGCCTGACTCCCCCGAGAGACTCTGTCTAGGAAGTGCTTGGTATTTCTTGCCTCTTGAATGAGTCCTCGCTGGCTGAGCTGCCTGACTCAGATCGCAACCCACAGAGTATGTGCAAGAAGCTTGAATAAAATCAAGTGCCAATACATCCTGAGAAGCTGCGCCTTGATTTTAAAAGCCCAGGGTGGGGAAAAACAAATGTACTTTATCCCATTAATTACCCTATGTAGTGGGAACAGGGTATACAGCTCTGTCCATCCCAATCCATTGGCTCAGGGGTTTTAGGGCACCAAACTGGGACAAAAGCTGCAGAGAGGACGTAATAAAACTTGCAAAAATTTGACAGCTCTGCAGCTGTTAGGTTGTGGGGCAGGTGATTCCCTTTTTTCAAAAGACTGTGTCCTGCTCGTTCTTCCAAAGAAAATCATCAGCAGCCTTATGCTGGAGAGATGACACAAATCTGCGGCACACAAGTGGGTGCAGATGCCTGGGCTGGGCTGCTTGTGCCCCAGGGAGGGATAGGATTACACACAGCCCTGCTCAGCATTTCCTAGGCTGGTGGACAGGGTTTGATCCCGTCCTGACATACCTAATCTTCCCCATAGGCTGTACAGTATGCTAAATTCTGTTTCCAGGGACAAGTACATCTTTCTCCAAGAGTTCTCCTGAATTATGACCAAATTGGATAACTTTGCTATCTTTGCAGCACCCAATAGCCAGACCAGCTGTAGCAATAAGCACAACTTGGCTAAAGTCCGTATAACTTCACCAGTATACATCTGCTTAGATTCTGGCCTTGGAATATTGATTTATGATTTGATCTCTTAGGACTTACTTTCACAGGTAACAGGCCTGCTAGTTCATGCAATCAAACAGATATTTTTTAAGTCACTCTTCAGTTGTAATCAGTATTTCTTTTTGCCTTTGGTGCATAAAAATTACTACCAGCTTTAAAAACACCGTACTGTAGTCACCTTGATCTTTGACAAAGAGTTCTTAATTTTCTAGAATTTTGTATTTGAAACAGAACGGAAACAATTTTCCAGGAACAGAGCAAGTAACCAATCTGTCATTTGTATATACAACTGGTATGTTAAATATACCTTCCTCTCCCTCCATTTGACTACTGTAACTTAAAATGCTTTAAAAAAAAAAAAAAAGGAAGAGGAAGCACAGTTGACAAAACAAAGAATTAGTCTGAGATGATTACTAAAATCTCTGGAAATTTTAATGTCTACAACAGGAATTTAAACATGTCAGAATTTAAGCCCATAAGTCACAGAACCCACCTTGGATTCAGATTCTAGTTTAAGAATAAAATTATGAAAGTATAATTACATGGCAGAATTACATTGAACACAAATGAGAGTTACCGAGGATTGAATTGCTTGTCTTTCTCCACCTTGTCCTCAGCCAAGTGGCAGGAAACAGATGGCCAGAATTTTTGAGTGCCTTAATGAAGTAAATACTTAGTTGTTAGGATTTGGTGATTAAATTAAATAAGACTAATATTCCTGGGTGTGTTTGCTGAAAGATGATTGTCCTGAAAAGAAGGCAACTTTCTAAGTGAGATTTAGCTAGGGAATAAATTTGCTCAAAAGTTCAATTTACAGAAAAAATTCTTAGGAGGTTCTATTTTTAATTGTTATTATTACAAGACTTCTTAAAGACACTAAAGGCAGAAATTGACTGATTTATTTTTGATGTCTCACCTCAACCAAATAAATACAAATGGCTAAGCTAAATAAGTAAGCTAAGTGAATTTATTCTGCTGTCAGGGCCTTCTTAGTGTTCTGCTGTAATAAATATGAAGCTCAAAGGGTTATTCCAGAGTGTTTGTAGGTTAAATAAAGTTCTTCAAAACAAAATCTTGAAGCTGCTCAATTTAGAATTCTCAGTATACAGGAAATTCATCCTGATCTTGGAAGTATAGGTATAACAGGCATCAAAAAGTGACCAAAAAATATGATGTTGGACATTTTGCATCTGTTTGTGTTTTACCAGAGGAGATGTAAGAAATTCCAGATTCACTTTCATCATGTTTGGTACTTGCACTTGATCTATATTCCAGATTTGCTTAACAAGAAATATTAACTTTCTAGGAATTCACCCTCCCCCTTTAGCTACAAGCATAATCAATTCATAATGTAATCCATGAAGCAAATATTTTTGGCCAAATGATCAAACTAGACTTGCCATTCTTTTGCAGGGGAAAAAAAAAAAAAAAAAAAGGCGGGGGAGACCTAACAAAGAAATGAAAAACAGCAACAAAAAAAAACCTCAGTGTAAACTGAGTTCAATTAAAACACCAAATGCGCTGTCAGGTCACTTTGGTGTTTAGTCATATGATTCTGGTAAGAATTTAATTCTATAAAACAATATATTGAATAATCACATTTGTGTTCAGGTTATTGTTTAAAGGCATTCATAAAACTATTTAACAAACAACCTCCAAAAATAATAACATGCATAAATATCTCTGCCTCACATTGACAATTAAAACAGATTAATTTGATTCAGTATATTCATCTGGAATAGTGATATATAAAACACTTTCTAACAATATTATGAGATATTTCTACGCATTGCTTAGTTACTGTTAATTTTTATTTTTGACTATAAAGGACTATCATAACAATGTAACCTAAACATCCACAATACTCACTCTGACCTTGGAAAGCCTGTTGTGTAAAACACTATAAACGTCTATAAAGAGGAACCTATAAAATCTAGAGATATTTAAGCAAAAGATTATAGTGGACCTTTATGAGACATTATCTATCACTTTAATAATTTTTCTTCTTCGTCTTTTTTTTTCTAAGGCTGGCTTATAGACAAAGGCAAAATAAACAGTTGCCTGGGGCAGGGGGTTGGTGGAAGAACGCACTTGGGAGGGTGAAATTAAAACCAAGCACAATACTGCTGCAAACAGGCGATGTAGCCACAACTGCCCCATCCCTCCAGACAGAGCAGGAGGGTCTGCAGGCCTGGCTCCCTGGAGCTGACCCCCAGTTCCCCACATCAGGCACAAGCTCCTTAGTCTTGGGAGAACAAAACTGAATTCCCCCTAGACCTCTGTCAGCCCAAATGGATGTCCTCAGGCATCCTGAAGAAATCCTCCAAATTTCTAGTGTGAAGTCCTATGCAGCTGGGCTCTCTGGGCCCTTTTTCATTTGTTTCAATGATACCAAACAAATACTGCCTGCCTAAAGCCAAACCTGAGCACAATTCCTTCACAAGCATGGGATTTGCTCAGCCTAAGACTTCTCTTTCCTTGAGAACTCAGTGGAAAGAAAGACATTTCCAGCCAGCAGTAGCCAGCTACATCCCCTGATGTAAGGTGGTGGCAAACAGCAGAGCGCAGCAGAACAGAGTTCCTTCGGCATACTGCAGTGCCCGGGTCCCTGTCTGAAACAAAGTCACAGAGGGCATAAGCAGTTGAGGTCACCATCCTGTGCAGGATGGTGAGTCAGCTCATAGGGCAGAGGAACTATCCCTAAATTTCTCTTGCTTATTTTCTCAGTCTTTCCCATATCCAGACAACATTTTATCGTTTTTAAAACATGTGGAACCTTACTATGCAGTGTCAGAGAAGCACAACACATGGCTACTGGCAAGACAGGAGCACATTAAAGCAAGAAATTTTTAACTGTAAAGCCACAGAATGTACCAGGCTCAGGCCTGTTCAAGCAAGTTTGAATTGCCTTCATGAAAATGGCATTGTTTTTAGACAGTGATGCTATCCTAATCTGATACCTAAATTATCCTAGATGGACAAGTTTTATATGGCATAATACACTTTTTTTTTTTTAGCACTGTTGATTGACCATTGCAAAAATGTTTTGAAAAAACTCTTTTGGTACCATAAATACTAATCAAAGATTACAAAATGTTCTGAAATAAAGTATCTGAGGTCAAACTTTCCTGCAGATGTGCATAAGTTACAATCTCTGTTATACAAGAGAGAAGTGTGAGTGTGCATATGTGCACATGTGTGTAAAATACCGTGAGAAATGAGAATATATGTATACATACATGGAAATCAAAGATCTGAATTCTTGCTGGTGTGATTATTAATCTGCATAGCTGGGAACTGAGAGATCCTTAAAATTTTCCTTCTTATGATTTCCTATGTTTCCATTTCATTACTTCTTGGATGGCATCAAGGGTTAGATGCTTGTTACTTTATATGCATTATGTTATGTCTAATTGATCTGGAGTAACTGAAAGGAAGCAATAAAAAAATATATTCTTCTCTTTTACCCACACTTTCTGCTGCTAAATTCTGAGGTTTGTTTTCCTTCCTAGGCATAGTTCTTGCGGGGAGAATCACTGACTGACTGACCAACTGGCTCAAAGAAAGCATTAGATGCACTACAAATGCTTTGGCAGGACTAGCACATCTGGCGGTTTAGCCCTGACTTGCCCACATCCCTTTCCCATTTAGGAAGACAACAAAATAACCAAGGCTCAGACCCTGCAAATGTTAGTGTAAACCAGTAACTTTAAACTTACAAATGGCTCAGTGTCTGCATTGACATTAGCTATCTGCATACACTTTTGGACAGATATGGGAGCTGTGAATATACAAATTTAGCATGGAGCCTTGATGCAATCAGTTAGTTACAGCATATCACAGCACTAACACTGCTGGAAGAAACAGAAAGTCTCTAAATAGCTCCAACCAATAGCTGCAGTCCTAGAAACTCTCACATTTGAATAACATCAATGTCACAAATTCTCATGCTGGATTTGGCAGTACTCACTCAAATAAGGTAAATTATTTCACTAGAGTAGCTGTTTATAGGATTATGTAACTCTCTGCTGTTCTTTATTCCATCTTCAGCCCACAAAACTACACATGAAGAGAGAGAACACTTAACAACGTACATATACATATATATATATAACATGCATAGGTGTACATTCACGCACACACACATACACATATCAACAGTCATAATATGGATGATGAGTGACAAAAGACCCAGCTGTGTCAATTTCTTCTATCGCTTGCTGTATTCAAGAATCAAGTTTAAAGAAAACATCAGGGCTACAAGGCCAAACACTGGAAAGTTAGGAAATCCACAAGTGAAGGCTAGCATTTGAGAGTGCCTTGTTCTCAGAGTTGTGCCTGTCCAGCAGACAAACAAATGGGATGATGAAGGGCCTAGGGAAGAAAAAAGATAATCACTTCTTTGTTTCTTAGTCTGACAAAAATGTTAATCATATGAAATCTTTCCAGTTCTCACACTGTGGACACCAGCTCTGGAATCTGAATTCCAGCAGAAGCTTATCACCTGAAACAAGGGAATAATCATCAGTGATTGTAGATCCAGTGCTATGGGGAATAAGACCTTTAAGCTGACAGTGATGTCCTAGTTAGCAATTAGCAAAGGAACCCTGAAAAACAGAAACCCTGGGTCCTACCCGAGGTTCTGGAAGATGGTGTGTTTTAGTGGCTGTATTTTATGGTCTTTTCTAACCTGTCATATTTTACCCCTATCTTTTCCTCTGCAAAGGCTGTTTTCACCTCTCTTCCTAATTATTTTGTTTCTGCCATCTGACCTTGTCCATGACCAATTCCAGAGCCTGTTGCCGCCTCCTTCAGATCCTAAATCCTACAGATACCTGCCCCCGTCCCAGCTCTGCTCCCCACTCAGACTTTTATTCAAGGCTGATTAATCTGTCCTTCTTCAGACTGCCCTGAAGTGATATGGGTGGCAATGAAGGAGGAATGAGAGCAGAAAGAAAGAGTCTTCTTGCGCTTGCTTCTGGAGTTACTGAGGCACATAAGAGGAACAGGGAATAGGGAATAACACGCTTAGCTCTGCATTGAGATTGCCAGCCTTGAACATGCATGCTACAGATGAAATCTACAAAGAATTAAACTACAAGCTATTATATCAAGTATTCCCAATGATAATTCTGCCAAATGGGTGTGTATTTCTATAGGGAAAGCACCCCTTTCTGGCCTCAAGATACCCTCCTTCCTAAATTTACATCATTTACTGTAAAGCAGTTTATTCAATAAGGTCACACAGATTTTTAGCATTAACAAGCCAGATCATTTCTCCCTATCATCATTCCTGGAAACAGTTAAACAGTTTTGCTGAAGCTTTCTTTTTATATAAAAGCAAGACACGCAGTGTGAGGCAGACATCAGTCATAAAAATTCTTGTCTAAGTGATTACATCTAACAATAAGAAACACACCAGAATCTTACATAAGAAGATGCTATCCATCTTTAAATAGGGATCTCATTTCCAGCTCCATCTGTAGCATATATTATAAGGGATCATTTTTGAGTTTTATCTATTTTTAACAATCTGCTATCATCATTATTTCTCATGTATTTCCAAATTTTTCTGTTTACCTGTGTTTATGTGTAATCACATCAAACACATGATCTGTTTCTCATGTAAAAATCCCATTAAACTCATCAGGCCAAGTTGCTCTCAGTAAATTCAGCAGCCTCTTTTGAGTAACACCAGTGACTATTTTCACCCAAGATATACTCAATATTGACGTAAAAATGTAAATGCACTTAAAGTTCTGAGATTAAAATGGCTTGAACACATTATAGTGCTCCTGGTTCCTCTTCAAGATTGTATCTTGAACACATTTGTAGTACAAATCTTGAATACAAACGTGTACGTAGTGATTTACGAATGTAAAACCTAATTTATTGATAACTCAGGGAAAAAAAAAAACTTATTTAGAGGGACTTTTTATCAAATTACTAAGAAGACTATCTTATTCTCTTTACACATGACAGTAAGCCAAATAGTTGGATAAAGAATATGTTCATTGCTTTATCTGAAGATTTTGGGCTCCTTTCAAGGGATTCATGTAGGAGAAGCTTACAGAGTATAACAGCAGTTGTATGCATAAATCTGAAATTAATAGATGGAAAGCCTAACCGCATCATAGTTTATCTATTATACATCTAAATGTATTACATTCTTAGATAAAGGCAACCGTATTCCCTTAAAGTCAACTCATACATCCTTATGTATTGATTCATGGATTATTAACATATTTGAAGAGATTAATATGTTTAACATGTAATTCTGTAGAGCTACAGTAGTGTGATGTCACACTTACAAGGTAACATATATTTTACAAATAAGTAGTTTCCTTTAACTTGAGCACGACCAACGTTATATTACAAGTTGATAGCTGCATCTCAGGATGTAGACAAACCCTGGCTGAACATTATAAAGCTCTGATTTTAGTAGAAATGTGGTTTCCTCTTCTTCTCTCCTGTATATAAACACACCACACTTCTCTTGAGAGTGTTCTAAATATTAGATATTTACTTTCTCTGCTTCTGTCTAGGTCAAACCAGCTGCCTTTCTTTATTCCCTATGTCAGCTAATTGCTGTGGTGGCTAGGTCTGACAAGAGACAAGAAGTCTTTCTCCACCACCAGTAGATGCTGTTTCAGAAATATCTGGTAGCTTTGGCAACTGAGGTGAAAAGAAGATACTTAGGTTAGGCTAGGCTCCTGGCAGCCAGCACACTCCCAGCTCCTCCCAGCCTCACACTACCTAATATATTGGTTCAGTTGATGAGGTGTATACAAAAAATTCCGGATTCTTACTGATGATTATAGATGGCAAGAGGTAGTTACAGCACAACTTGTTTTTATTTTTTTTCAAAAATGTGGAACTAATATACATATAAGGAAATATCAGATCTCACACATTTCATACCATTTGATTCCCAGGACATCTTCCTTTTACTATGCCTGTGCCTTGCACATTTGAAAAACAGTGCTGTTTTCTCTCTCTCTCTCTCTCTCCCCACCCCCCCCCACCTCCTCTCTTACATATGGGTCTTACATATGACCCACACACATCAAATGCAGTTGCCTGAGCTGATCTGTGATCTACTAACCAGCTGCATCTGGAATCACAGACTGGGAGAGAAGCTATGGTACAGAACTGGAGGTAGAGGAGTGCCTCACAGCAGATTTCTGCAAGAAAATCCTCAAACTCCCTCAGCTTCAGCTCAGGACAATAGCCTTCCTTGTCATATGCCCAGTGTGCATTGGAGACAGGATCATCACAGTTGGCGGCTCCAGAGGCACCTGGAGTTTGGTCCTGCACTACATGACCTGATTCAGGGAATATGATGTATTTAAGTATGAAAAAATAGAGAGTTTAAAAAAGAATTCACTTAACTTATTTAGCCTTTAAATTCAAGCAGTTGGAAGTGTGGATATCACATAAATAATGGCTCTGGGAGCTTAGTTTTGCCCTCTTATGCATATGTTTTACAATAAAGTAATTATTTATAGGACGACACTGTTTTTTTTCCACTGGACTTCTCTTTATTCTATACAAAGGTGGATATCCATGGTAGCAATTTTTCACTGAAAATATGGTATTTCCCTAATAGCATTTCTTCTGTTTAATTAAATAGGTTTGCATTCAATCTGTGCATTTTAGATTTTGGCTTTTAGGACTGGAATACTCTTATTCTCTTTAAATGCAAAAATAGCTAACTCACAATAGGAAAATTCTTGAAACTGTTTTCCCAGTATTGGTGAGTGATTTGACATATTTTAAAAGAGGCTGTTTCTCACAACTGATTTTTTGCCTGCATCTTCATTATATACTTCTACATTATAATATTCATACGACAGTGTGATAATGGAAGCAAATGGAAGAAGATGACTGAAGCCATATTTCCCACTCAAACAGGCACCTAATGCATTCATGGTTAGTATTCTCAGGCATTATAGAAGGGATTAGAATAAAATAAAAGGAAAAAATTACAAGGACAAAATGTACAGATTTATCTGTTGTCCAGTCCTTTCATTAGCTTGAAAACAAGTTTACTACGGATTTACGCTATGACTTATTATCTTCAGAATCACAAACCTACTCCATTAATAAAAATAAGTTTATATGCACACTACATTAAAATAACATAAGGATGAATAGTTCAACTTTACCACTATTTTTAGGACTGGATTCAATAACAGAAATTGGACTCAGCTGTATGGATTTTTCAAGGATATTATGGCCCATATTTCCACAGACATCTTTATTGTTTCTAGTCCTCTAAAACATCCAAAAAGTTATGCTTTTAACTGAGTAGTTTCTTCTGTTTATTAGTTTCTCTAAACATTTTTTCCTTTTATGTCAATTACAGGACTATAATTTCATTCTTGCTATCATAGATAAAGAAAATTTCATTTGAATGCTACTTCTTGAGTATTTAACTCCCACCGAAGTCAGCTGAAGTAGAATGTGTGTTTATAATTCAGACGGGGCTTTGCACAAAGGCGGTTTGGAGGATTCCGCTATGTAGTTTTTTGTAACTATTGTAAAAAAATAGAAACAATTTATTTGTAATTGCTAACTTTCTGAGTTCAGCACAAGAAATCTAAATGATGTGTACTTACGTGTCCACCAGTAATATTCTGCAATTCAAGTGATTGACTATGAAAAAATACAAAGGAGGTAGATTTTTATCCCTCCATAACCACATTTTGCAGCTCTAACAAGAATTTTAAAAAATGCATGTGGGCCAGTGAAGCAAGACAATCTAGGTTACAGATATTAACACCAACTAAACATGGAGAAATGGAACTGTAACTATGCAGTCACTCTGCTGACAATAATAATATTTTAAAGTCAAGTGAGATTTCAGTGTTTTACGGGAAATCTCCTACTTGTTTAGTTGGGGTTTTTTACTTCAAAGCCCCAGATCCTGGAACTCAGTAATGAGGTAAGCATTGCACATTTCGTTATTTTATAAATTAATCTCTCTCGCACAGTTTTACAGTGTAAAATTTGGTGCAAAAGAAGTTCAAAAATCATCAGACAAATGAAAACAAAACAAAAAAAAAGAATAAAATCTCATTATTTGTAGAAACAGATAGAGCTGAGCATGGCACTGGAGGTTTTGGGTTTGATTTGGGTTTTTTTTCCTAGAAGTGACGTGCTGAGAATAAGATTCTTTCCACCCAGCGGAAAAGCAAGCAGGAAGAGAAAGAGAGGAATTAAACCCTGTCTCTCCCCCCTCATGCTCCCTCTCACCACCCCGTTGGCAGGACTGAGCCTCACCTGAATTTCGGCAACTGCCCCCCCAGCTCACTGCCTCCAAGGGGCTGTATCTGGAGCAGCCCCCTCCCTGGGCATGAAGCCACCTCGCCTGTGTGCAGCTATCTGATAGGAAACATAAAAAGTGGCAAAACGTGGCTTAAACCTGCTCCCCCTCACAGGCACACACAACTCAAAGCTCAGGGAAAATAATATCCATGTGCTGGAGACCACCTCTATGGGAGAGTCTCTGTGCCCCCTCCCTCACAGAGAGGTGAAGAAGGGGGAAGAGGGGCGTCTCCGTCTCCCTCCCCTGATGGGGCTGTGCAGAAAAAGGAGGCAAGGGACACTGTGCTGGAGAGCGAGAGGCAGCACGGGGACGTGGCTGCGTTGCCCAGAGGCTAAGTCACTCTGCTGGGAACACATTTCTGTCCCTGCTCCAAAAGTTCCATGTTGGGTTTGTGCTGAGCTGTCACCGGCAGGAACAACTCCATCTCGGGGGCGCTGGAGAAGGCACGGCTGACCTCCTCCTGTGAGTGGCTGGGGTTTTAGGCCTGCTTGGGGAGAGTGCACCAGCCTGAGCCTTTCAAGGACATGGGGTGGGGGCATGCTGGGGTCAGCATCCCAAACATGGTTAGGAATAATGTCCTCGCCTCTGGGAAGGCTGAAGCCTTTCTAGACATAAGGAAAGGCAGCACGTGATTTCTTGGGTGATTTTAAAGTCAAAAAAGTGCATGATCCTGAAGCCGAGTGATCTCAAGGATGAGAAGCTGAATAAGACTTTTCTGTTCCATTTACATCTTGCACCCCAACATAGCCCTAAACCCCTTTACAAAGTCCTGATGCCTGGACGCCTGTCCTTTCTGAAGACTTTTTTTTTTCCCAGAGAGCAACACAAAAACTAGGTACCACACTGAAGCACAGATGGTTTGCAATGTGAATGTGGAACATATGGGAAGCCCCTCAGTCAGGGACCAGGTCCTAAAGTTCATCCAGACCATGACCCAGGGGCACGATAACAACTTCTGTCTTCAAGGCACACTGCAAATGCTTCAACTACCAAATACATCCCTACAGGGAGAAGGAAAAGTCATAGCAGAAGTAGGAAATATAACCATTTTAAAGGATATGAAAAACCCTTCCACTTCCTTAAAACATGTGTGAGAGAGAGAATTGCTGCAAGATATTGCTCCTCTTTCTCTTGCAAAAACCTGACCTGACCATTTTCTGCCAGAACAGCAGTGGTGCATGGCATGCAGCACTCCTTGCCAAAATCAATGGGGAGCTCTGTACCAGATCAATGCCCTGATGCGGCCGGAGGCCAGCAGGAACCTGTTTCCATGTGAGTCACCTATGGGAGTGCAGGTGCTGGAGGCCTATGGAAAGTTGAATCCTACCCACTGACAGCTAATGTAATCATATTGCTTGCTCAGATCTCCTGCTGATAAGCGCACCCAGTTACTCCTAACTGTCTCCCTTACAAAATAACACCTCCCAGGACAGCTACCTCTTCAACAGTTTTTAACCACACTGCAGTTGCACGAGAAGATCCATTCATCAATTATAAATCTATTGAGAAAGAAATGTGCAGCTTGAGTGATTGCCCTTGTTCTCCCTGCAACTGACTGATCCAGCTGCAGAAACTTTCCAGAATGACAGGTCTGTTTATTTATTATTATTGTTGTTGTTGTTGTTATTCAGAGACTGAATGGATCATTCTTTCTTTTGTAGAAAATAACTCTGCAGCAGTAATCTGTTAGCAGGGCAATCTTCCCTCTGGTGGGAGAGAGGAAAAGAGAAAGGGAGAAAGAGATTGTATTCTACAAAAGGTGACGCAAGTATGGTGGGCCAGATCCAACCTCAGTCTTTAGCTTCAGCCCTGTTGTTCTGAATGCAGGGGACTTCTTTAAATAGGTAGCTATTCCCTGAGAAACCGCTCTGCTCCTCCTCTCCTGTTTACCCGGTCAGTTCCCAGCCCTCTCTTTCCAAACAAAGATTTGCATTATGCGAGGCTGCTTTTAACAAGTAAAAAAGTTTACTTCGGAGAGAAGGATTAGGCGGGCTTGTTGCTTGACAGTGGAAAAACCGCAACTGCCTGGATAAGGAGGAGTGAAAGCAGGCTGGAAACGTCAGAAAGACTGGAAAGAACTTCAGGAAATTTTATCCACTCTCCGAGAAACGTAGCTGCACTTACGATCATTGGGAATTACTATATCAAAGGCTGAAAATAATAATAATAATACCACAAACACCGTGGGGGAAGGGGATTGTTTTTACCCTCCCCTGCTGAAACAGTCTTGCAGACATTTTTCTCCTTTATTAAACTAATCACTGTAAATATCACAGTATGCTAGCATTTCTGGAGCTAAACGAGTAGCAGGACAACTGGATATTTTACTTTTTTTTGGTGTTGAGTGTTCCGAGGTGACTAAATTTGCCTTGTTGAGCCTTGTAAAATCCTGACTTAATCATGTAAACTTCTGTGTAAGCAAAATAGACGAAACTTCAAAGGGTCAAAAACCCTTTAGGGATTTGCGAGGAGACGCCAGCAATAGATCCTAATCTGCCTCCAGAATCCTGGCTGTATTTGTCCAAGGAACTGGTACCAGCAAACTCTCGAAGGTAGAGATAGTGGGTTGATTCAGCCTTTATCCCCTTAGAGAGTATTGGCTTTGTGAGGCTCTAGGCAGCGCTTCAACGCCGGGGGATCTTGCCCAAACCCTCTAAAAATGAAGTACAGGAGTAATTTGAGATAATGACTTTGTAACAGGCTTGGGCAGACCTTGGACAGAAGAAGTGAGAGATGTTATCACCCCAGCATTCCTCTTAAAATGCAGTTTTTCCCCCTGCTTATTCCCAGTTAGTCAAAGCTACATTAACATTCCATCCAGGGCTGCTAAACAGAATCTTAATTAGTCCTGATACTCTTGTGCAAGGGGTTTATTCATTGCACTCTTAACTAATGGTTGCTGTCAGAGTATTTTTTTTCTTCTTTGGGTTCTTTGGGGATATCGTGTTCTGCTGCAAAGCATGACAGAAATGTAATGTGCATACAAAAAAAAAAAAGGGCAAAAAAAAAAAAAAGCTTGCAGATCTGAAGTCTTGAGACTGAGGCTGACTCCAGCCTTGTCTAATGGTGAGACATTGTTAGGACTAATGAGAATAACTTCGTCAACAAAAATGCCCCTGCATCTTGTTTATCTTAAATTTCAATGGTACACGCTCTCTCACTCT
>NW_010123180.1:226159-227311 GCF_000699245.1 Pterocles gutturalis
GCCCGTGACAGTGAATATTACTAACTTGTTAGTATTTTAAGCAGTTCACGCAAGTCCCACCAAATTTGCAGCCCTCTATATTTTACATTAGCCACCCGTGGCTCGGTATTTAATGAGAGAGTCTGTAGGTGGAGAAGATTTAACAAGTAACTAAACGGCTGGTTGCTCGGGCGGGACGTTTCTCTCCGCATTATATCGTGCTTATAACCCCACTTTGCAGTCATTCCTCCCTCTGACACAGACACAAACCCTCCTCTGGTTTACACGCACACGCGTGTCTCTCCCCGCAACTCGCTGATTCGGACTGGCTCCGGTGTTAGCAACGGGAAACTCAGGCACCCGTGAGCGCTATGTACGCACGTGGCGTTTGATGTGAGCATCCCTCAAGGTTATTTGTGGCTCAGGGCTGAATCGTGACAATGAACATCCGCGACACACACCATTTAAAAAAAAAAAAAAAAAAAAAAAAAAAAAAAAAAGGAAAAGTGTGGCAAGGGTGACTCGCCATCCGAGCTGAGCTGAAGCGGCTGCTTCGTTTATCAGCCGAGGCAGAAGTCGTTATTTGCCTGTAAATCTACGTTCAGCTACACCGATCTCGGAAATAGATTTATAAGACTATAAATTACCGTTTCTTTCTTTCGGGTTGGGGAAATGAAATGAAGAGGATGGAAAAAAAAAAAAAAAAAAAAGAGAGAGAGAGAAAGGTGTTTTTGGGAATAGGAGGTCCGTGTTACTTAGCTGCCGATCACCCGTATTAAAGACTCCTTGCCATAAGCTTGCGTAACATTGATTACTCACAAAGAGTTCACAATAACTATCATGTTGCTAAACTAATTGAGACAATCATGCTAAGTTATAGTCAGTCTAAAAGGTACCATTGATGTGGTAATGCCTATAGAAAGTCAGACGTGCGACTCACTACCATTTAATTGCTCCTTTAAACCTGTTATTACAATGTTAACTGGCTTAAGTATATACTGCTGCTTTTTATTGCCTTGATGTGACAAATTAAAACATACACTCTGGAAGCGGCATTCATCTGCGGACGGAGTTGCAGGAAAAAGGGAGCCGGGTGATGTCAAACCTGTCAGGATGAATTAATTTTATAAGTTGCATTTTGCACTGCAATTCCCACTGCAGTTTTGTTGCACA